>NW_010272890.1:0-10122 GCF_000690775.1 Eurypyga helias | reverse complement strand
TAATTATTAATTAAGGAATTAATTAGTAACTTTGGTATATTTTAAATAAAAACTTTGACATATCTAGAGGTTATGGGATTGTTCTACTAATACAAAGTATTGATAAGCTTTCAAAAAATGAGGTGTTGAAAGATACTGTTACAAAATGTTAACGCTTTGATGATTATAAACAGAGACTGAGTTTAATCTCTGCACTGCAAAAATATACTAGAGAATAAAAAAAGAAAGTAATTTGCTGTAGAAAGAACTCTGAAACCTGGCATTAAATGTGTGACTTGTGCCTGTATGTCTATGAATATTGAACATCCTCTCAGTTTTATGTCTTAAATTGTGGGGCAAGAACAAATTGCTTTTCTTACACCTATATTGGGCAAATGAGTGCATTTTGCTGCACTGAAGACAATAGAGACAAAAGCTGAAGACCACAAAAGTGATGCCCCCTAGGATCATGACAATGATGTGCCCACTGATGACGAGTTCTGGAAGAAAGACCACGAGTTACACACATCTAAATATTCTTGCCATCATTTAGCTACTTCACAGATTTATTTAGAACTCTGATAATTTAAATATGTATAAAAGTAAGGGAAGGCTTTACTTTTATTTCTTTGCAAGCATGAAAATTGGACCTCAGTGTAAGTAATTGCCTGATACCCTAGCTCAAATGTTTAAGTAGCCACTTCAGTGTTTAAAAAAAGGGAATGATTAAATGCAATTTTACCTCTGAATTATAATAAACCCCAGATTTTTATGAGAATATTTTAATCATTTAGGCTTGCAATTTTGCAAAGGTACACAAAATTGACAGAAATATAAGAAATGAGCATCATATTGATAAATATTAGCCTATACTGGTGGTAACATAGTATACCAAAACATACATTTATTTTATCATTGGATTCCACTAAAAATTACTGTTGAATTCAACCAGTCTGAAGACATGGAAATAATAATTATGAAAAGCTGTTAGATTATATAAGCATGTTGTTCTTTTTGTATTACCATGTTCTCTCTCCGCTTCCAAATTTTTTCCCATAAACCAATTTGAACTCAACTGGTGAGTAAAAACTTCAGGACCATGCCTGAACTTTAGGCTGTTCAGGTCCAACGTTGGTTTGGATGTTGCTACTATCTTTCCAGATCAAGGAAGATCTGCTAATAGAAGTAATGCAAAACCTATTATTTGGCTCATCAGGTGAAAACATGAGTAATAGATTTGTTATCAACTAGCTGGTTTAATGAACTACTCCATATGTCTGCAGAGTTTTCTATATCTTTGTCTGTACATTTCTATGTCTAGATACATGTCTAGGGTCAGGGTCCAGAGTATTTTTAAGCTAGCCTTTTCTATTCCCATTGGTCAACCTCTCAGAAATTATATATTTTTGAATTAACAATACAGCAGCAATTCTTAAGAATGCCAAAGGACATGGAGAGGTTTTAAATGCTATGAAAGAAGTTAATTTTTAGTGGGAGCCTGAGGCCTTGAAAAAATGGCAGTAATTTTTGATAACACAGGAGTCACTGGAAAAATCTAAAATACTGTTTACATTCTAGGACATTTACATTTAGCAAATGGGGAAATGAGATCATGAGGGACTGAGACCATGAAGTCTACTGAAATGAAAGAAATACAGTGAAGGATTAACTCTTTTGGGGAGAAATAGCTTCAGGATCTGAAAACTATCTTTCTAATCATAAAATTAAAATTGGAAAAACTACATATAGCCTCAATTCACCATGGAAAACCCAACAATTTTTTAGGAGACGTTGTCTCAAATACCTCCTTTAGGTGGCAGATTTCTTTAACAAAATATATCACAGCTGAAGCAACACATTGCATGGATCTGGGGCAGCAGGTAGGAATTGACTTTGTTGGTGTAGTGTGGACAAGCAATGATGTAGGGACTAAGGACGTAATAAATGAGTAAATAAAGCACTGTTTTCTGCTACTGCAATAGTGATCACATCTTTTGAACTTCATTTGTGGATTTGGTATCTACTCAATTCCTTTTATTTGTTTTTATTAATAAACTGAATCTGAGAGGAAAAATTATTTCTTTCTACAGCTGCCTAAAAGGTTGTTACATTGAAGATGGAGCCATACTCTTGGAGGTGCACGGTGATAGACAAAAGAGGCAATACATAAAAATTGCATTTTTCATTAGCTATGAGTAAAAAAAAAATCATAAAGAGAGTGCTCAGACTCTCTTTACAGTGCTGGCCAGAGAGCTGGGGAACTTCCATCTCTGGATGCTCCAGGCCCATATAGACTGCCTAAAAATACCATTTTGTTTTCATCTTTTATGGACTTCCCAAAAGGAGTCAGTGAATTTCCTAGAAATGAAGATTGCCATTGAAAACAACTGTAATAGACTCAAAATATTGGCCTTTCTGTCCTCTACTATATTTTGTTCAACTGTAGATGCTTTTCTCTAGATAACATGGTTATAAAAGGCAGATTTCTTCTGAAATAGTATATTTAATTTACTGTGAAATATTTAGGAAACCAGTCTCTAAAGAGGATGAAGAAATTATCTTTTCTACCATCAATAACACATGAATTCTACAGAGGCATACCTAGAGGGAAGTTATTTACAGCTTTGTCTTTATTACTCCATAAAGAAAGTGTTAAAGAATTTCTGCCTTCAACAGCATCCAGTGCTGGCACATGGCTTCATGGAGTCTGATTCAAAAATGCCTCCCTTTCTGTGCTCACTTTCTGCTGCTGGTGGGAGCTGCGGATATGGAAGGCTTCAGCCACTGTGACCCTCCACAAGTTCTCCGGCTTTTGTTCAGACAAACTCCCCCCACAGCTGCTTTACTAGATACTAAAAAGTATATGTATCGCAGAAGAAATGGTTATGGTAAAGTGTCTGACTTTTACTATGTTTTGATTAAGTTTAAAATCTGTTTCAATTCTTCTTGGCTGCAAATTTTGCTTTACATTTAATGACGAATATTTTCAGAAGGAGGGAAAGTTCTTTCCAGTTGTGTGTGTCATAAGATTCCAAGGGCATTCATGTCCTGGATGTATATAAATGCCCATGGGAACTTGTTCATCTTGTTTGTACAGATTTCTGCAACTTATGCAAAATATGGTAATATTTGAAAATCAAGTCTGAACTGACGAATTTTGCCACTTATTTTTCTCAAGTAGGATCAAGATCTTATTTGTGGAAATCCCTCTTCTTCAGTCGACCATATCCATCAGTCTGACATTTCTGTTTATTTCTTAGCATATTACTGCTGCCTCCCTCCCTCCCACCTCTTCTGCCTCTTCATAAGAAGAAGGGTGGAAATCTCCACAGGCACTGGCAAAAACTGCATTACTTAGAGCAACTCTGGCAATCAATGTGGTCACTGTTACTGGAAGAGATGCATAAAGCCTTTCTGGTTTGTGTCTGAAAGCTGGTACTAGCAGAGAAACCACGGATTTTTTGAACATGAAGTTTCCTGTCATGCCTGAAGGTAAATTTCTTTTGGGGAACAACCAGATTAAAAAGGAAGTGTCCTCTATTCTATTTTCAAGAAACCACCTTTTTTGCCGGTACAGTTCTTCATAAATCAAGAGCTGATCCAGCATATTAAAGATGAAGATGGATGATGGTACATCTTGATAAAAACCCTTTCTATACAACAGTACAGTCTTCCCCATGCTGCTCAAGACAGTGAAAATGATGAGCCAATCAGCTGCCAAGAGGAGGCGTCATCAACCTGTGGAGGTCAGATGCATCCCTGAATAGATTTGAAATATGCTGCAGAAAACAATTTTGGGGAATCTTACTGAAAGCCATAAGTCTTTCATAAAGCTCCAGCTAAAGCATGTCCTCTCTCTGCCCTTTTGTTTGACCGATAGCTGACTGTGATCTGAATGTTTAGCAGGTCTCCTCTCTAACACGCTCTAACAGAAAGACTTGAAGACTTTTTCGGTTTCACAGAGTTCCATGCTCTAAATTGTGTGACATGTAATGAAACATAGATATTAGAGATCTAGATACAGACAAAATTTCAAAAATTCTCTTGTTGATTCTGCTGCTTCAAAATACATTTTAATTTTTTTTCTTCTTGCTAATTTTCAATTAACCTTGTTTAGCTCATAGATGCAGATTTATTTGTCCTCAATTGCCTGATCTTGCATTTGTTACTGTTGAACTTGATCCAATTCCAGTCCTGAAGTACAATTTGGTCATTTGATTCATATCCGCTGCACTATTTCTCTAGATCATCACATTTTATGAAATTCTCAACTTCACTGTGTTGACAATGTCTCTCAGCTTCACCTCCTCAAACATTTTCATTGCCTACTCTCTTCTATTTGCTAAATCATAAATGAGGATGTTGTGGAGGTACTCTACAATGGTGTTGACTCAGTGTTCAGATTCCCTTTACCCTGTTGCTTCAACATGATTCCTTATCACCTTCCTTTAAGTTCTTAAGAGATCTAACTTTCAGACCCCCCCCATTCCATTTTAGCTAATTCTTGTGATGCTACATTAAATATGTTTTTACAGAAGTTGCCGCTATCCCAAAGGATACCTATTTCATGAATATTTGAGACCTCCCCTGTAAGTTCTCCAGAAATCCTGAAATGGGTCTGTTCTGTTACAAATGCAGAATACCAATGTGGGTCTTTCCTCACCTAGCTTAAGATGCTGGGATCTTCCTACAGTCAGTAGGTTGGCAGTAGATATGGATCAAATGACCAAATTCTATTTCAAGACTAAACAAATAGATCTCCACTTCTAACAAGGGAGTCTGTGTTGATTTAGATTCCTACTCTTAAAAATTCAAATTTAATCTGATGACTCATCACAGATTCCCAAAGAATAAACCTTAAAATTTATTTTGTATTTAATATTTTAAAAATAATCTAGATTTAAATCCTATTGGCCCTGATTACCAAAGGAGAAGCAGTGCACATCCCACCAGTCCACAACAAATGCATTGTATAGATCACTTATTAAACTGGTTTTCCCTTGCTTGTTTGTTCAGCCACTGGTGGTTTAGACTGTAGGAGTATTAGATTGCAACAGCAATGAGAGAAGGAACAATGATCGGTTTGATTCTGCTAGCAGTATTCGATGTTAAGTAGTTTGGGTATTGTAGAAAGGTTAGTTGTATAGAATCACAGAATGGTTTGGGTTGGAAGGGACCTCAAAGATCATCTAGTTCCAACCCCCCTGCCATGGGCAGGGACACCTTCCACTAGACCAGGTTACTCAAAGCCTCGTCCAGCCTGGCCTTGAAGACAGCCAGGGATGGGGCATCCACAGCTTCTCTGGGCAGCCTGTTCCAGTGTTTCACCACACTCTCCGGGAAGAACTTCTTCCTGATATCTAATCTAAACCTCCCCGCTTTCAATTTAAACCCGCGTATAAATCAGAGTGGTAATAGTCCAAGGGTATGTAAACATTTATGGATATTTCTCCGCAGATCAACAGACAGATACAATCCTCACCACACCTATGCCTGCCAATCGATTTCCTAAATAGGGTTACTAATGCTTACAGAGTCCAAGTTGGGGGAGAGAGACTGAGTGATGAAGGCTCCAAGGAAATGGCAGCAAAGAGAGTTTAGAGCTCAGGATGCTATTGAATTCCTATATAAAAATTTTACGTAGCAAAAAATATGTGCTTTTCTTGGGCTTGTTTTGTGGGCTTTATCATTCAGATGGAACCATTTCAGACCTCTCTGTATTCAAGCAAGTGAGGTGCTCTCTCCCCTTTAACATCTTAACAGAATAGGATGAGCCATGTGGGGCAGATGATGATGAAAAAGAGAGCCAGAGGAAGACACAGAATGTGTTTGTGTAGATAGAACTGGTTTCCCTAATGATCATGCAACCAACAACAGGATGATGGGTACAGAACCTCTGGACCATGCCAGACAATCTAAGTTGTGGGAAGTGCGTTTTATGGTCAGAGAAACCCATAAACCCATGATACTCCTTCAGCAGTATCTTTTGTCTCTGTTATTGCCCCAGAGAGTTAGCAAGGGTCTTCTACTTGTGGGCTGTTGTCCCAGTCCCCTGTGAATCTTGTTTAAAGTCCCATCAGCAGGTTGGAAATGTCAGTCATGAAGATGCAATTCCCTTTCTTGATTGGGTGGATTCCACTTCTCTGCAGTGAAGTACTTGCTTCTCTGTCCTTAAAGAAGTGTATGTCCCATTCTCCCCCAGCTGAACATCTGCTATCCAGACTAGGAACCCGGCTATGCTAAGTACTGGAGGTAGTTCTGTGACTATAAGGTACTTGAATCTTCAGTTGCTAAGAGGGGCCACACTCTTTGCCTTTGGTGTCTGTTGTATCTAAGAAGCAGAAGGGTCCTAGAAGTGGCACTTGCATTTGAGGAGGATTTCCAGCAGAGGTAGCTCCTATTTTGTCCAAGAGCTCTTGGCCTTGGTGAAAACAAGACATTTGAGAAGGAACAGACTGGGAGGAGGCAAGGATTTGCCAAGCAGAGAGTCATAGTCACAGAGGCAGAAGAACGACCACTTGTGTTGTCTCCCTCTGGGTATCTTGAAACAAAGAGCTGGAGCCAGTCCCCAAGTACCTTCCCCAAGTACCTGTAGGTGAAGAAGAGACTGTCATTATTTGAAAAATAAAGCTAATAGGAACCATAGAAAGGTGGAGGGATGAACACTGAAAAGAAAATGTTCTTTGCATAACAGACACACATCATCTGCTTTCTGCTTTCTGTGTTGAAATCTGACAGCCAGAAGTTTTGCTAAACTTAGAAGGACATGTCTTGACTTTGTGCCGAAGTTTAGAACTATCCTTTGTATGGTAAGTGCTGCGTCATCAAGATTTTGCACGATTGCAAGGTTTTCAGAGGGCTGGAGCACCTCTCCTATGATGAAAGGCTGAGGGAGTTGGTCTTGTTCAGCCTGGAGAAGAGAAGGCTCCAGGGAGACCTTATTGTAGCCTTCCAGTACCTGAAGGGGGTGTATAAGAAAGCTGGAGGAGTATGTTTTACAAGGGCCTGTAGTGACAGGACAAGGGGCAATGGGTTTAAATTGAAAGCGGGGAAATTGGTCTTGTTCAGCCTGGAGTAGAGAAGGCTCCAGGGAGACCTTATTGTAGCCTTCCAGTACCTGAAGGGGGTGTATAAGAAAGCTGGAGGAGTATGTTTTACAAGGGCCTGTAGTGACAGGACAAGGGGCAATGGGTTTAAATTGAAAGCGGGGAAATTTAGGTTAAATATCAGGAAGAAATGCTTCCCAGAGAGGGTGGTGAGGCACTGGAACAGGTTGCCCAGAGGAGCTGTGGATGCCCCATCCCTGGAAGTGTTCAAGGCCAGGCTGGATGAGGCTTTGAGCAACCTGGTCTAGTGGAAGGTGTCCCTGCCCATGGCAGGGGGGTGGAACTAGATGATCTTTAAGGTCCCTTCCAACCCAAACTATTCTACAATTCTATGATTTCCAGGCTTGGAGTCTGCAAATCCCCTAAGACACAATTAATTGTCATGTGCAGAAAAACATCTTTGTGGTAGGCAAATATTCACCTAGGCAAGTCCAAGTGTCTCAGTTCTGACATATGACCACTCTGGAGACTGGAAACTATTTAATGTTAGGTCTTTATTAATAAAGCTGTTCTACCTGAATAATACAGGTCTCCAATTTGCATCATAAGACTGAAAATTGCATGACATACTAACATTCACCTGTTGCTTACAGCTATATTCAGTGATGTTATTTCCATGTAATGTACTGCTGTTTTGTGATGATGATTTACAATAAATAATCTCCAAGTGATTCTCAATCCCAAGGTTAAATGTTATTCTTCTAGAACACATGAATTCCACTACACTTGCCTTATCTTTTTAAGGAACTGTACACCAGTGCAAAAAATTAACAGGCAAGACAATTGAACAATTTATACACAGAGCAAAATCTTTTGGACTAATTCTGTCAAGGATTTCAGCGGAAGACAGAATCTTTGGTTTTTGCTCTCATATGTTTATTAAAATTCTTACATTTCTTTTGTCTGCCATCTGAAAAGGGAAGGAAAAATTGTTGGTTATCTTTTGTTTCTGTTGTATGTAATTTTAACTGTCTGTCCCAGTAACACCATTTTTCATGTTTCAGAAGAGCATGGCAGTCTGTGTTTAGGATCAGGAAAGTACTGCATGGGATAAACAACTCAAAGCAATTCTTAATTTTTTGGTCTTTGTTCAGCAAGACATTTGGAAATATTCAGAACCCATTCACTTCAAATGCCATCCTGAATCAAGATCCAAATCAGTTACAAGTATCTTTAGTTTTATGTACAAACTTATGTAACATTACAGTTGGGCTAGAAGCATCCTAGGTGAAATGTTGTGTGTCACTGCAATAACACAAGTGATGAATCTCATTTTAATACAGTGATTATCCAAACAAATATAAATCTAGGACTTACATTTTATAGTAAGTGTTATAAAAATGTTCCATTTAGAATTATTTAGTAGAATGCCTCAAAGATGAAACCAAATTGAAAGGTTAGTTGAATCCAGAGATGATTGAAGGAAAATGTAGAAAAATCCAGATAAGCTGCTTTAGCAATCAAGAAAAGGCTCAGTGTAAACAACTGTTAATAAATTAAAAGTAGTGCATAAAATAGGAATAAAACTGAGCTAGTTATATAGTAAATTGACATGGACGTGCAGTAATGACTCTTCTATTTGTCAGTGAAGGGGAAAATCATCTTTGGTCATAGACTGGACAATCTAGTGAAAAGTGCTTTAAACTAAAGTTGGCGGGGGAATCATAGAACCACAGAATGCTTTGGGTTGGAAGTGACCTTAAATATCGTCTAGTTCCAACCCCCCTGCCATGGGCAGGGACACCTTGCACTAGACCAGGTTGCTCATAGCCTCATCCAGCCTGGCCTTGAACACTTCCGGGGAGGGGGCATCCACAGCTTCTCTGGGCAACCTGTTCCAGTGCCTCACCACCCTCTCCATGAAGAACTTCTTCCTGATATCTAACCTAAACCTCCCTGCTTTCAATTTAAACCTGTTACCCCTTGTCCTGTCACTACAGGCCCTTGTAAAAAGTCCCCTTCAGCTTCCTTGTAGCCCCTTCAGGTACTGGAAGGCTGCCATAAGTTCTCCCTGCAGCCTTCTCTTCTCCAGGCTGAACAAACTCAATTCTCTCAGCCTTTCATCACAGGAGAGGTGCTCCAGCCCTCTGATCATCTTCTTGGCCTCCTCTGGACTTGCTCCAACTGGTCTATATCTTTCTTATATTGAGGGTTCCACAGTTGGACACAGCACTCCAGGTGGGGTCTCACAAGAGCAAAGTAGAGGGGCAGAATCCCCTCCCTCGACCTGCTGGCCACACTTCTCTGGATACAGCCCAGGATACGGTTGGCTTTCTGGGCTGCCAGTGCACACTGCCAGCTCATGTCCAGCTTTTCATCTACCAGTACTCCCAAGAGCTCCTCCTCAAGGCTTTTCTCAATCCATTTCTCCACTCAGCTTTTACTTGTGTTTGCATTGCCCTGAGGCAGGTGCAGGACCTTGCATCTGGCCTTGCTGAACTTCATACAGTTGGCAGAGGCTGACCGCTCCAGCCTGTCAAGGTGCCTCTGGCTGGCATCCCTTCCCTGGAGCATGTTGACGGCACCATACAGCTCGGTGTCATTGGCAAACTGGCCCAGGGTGCACTCGATCCCACTGTCCATGTCACTAACAAAGATGTTAAATATTATTAGTCCCAGTACCAATCCCCGAGGAACGCAGCTTGTGACTAGTCTCCACTTGGACATTGAGCCATTGACCTCAATTCTCTGAGTGCAGCCATCCAGCCACTTCCTTATCCACCAAGCGGTACACCTGTCAAATCCACATGTCTCCAGTTTTGACACAAGGATGCTGTGTGGGATGGTACCAAAGGCTTTGCACAAGTCCAGGTAGATGACATCAGTTTCCCATCCTCTATCCACCAAGGTCGTAACCCCATCAGAGACAATCGGCCCTTGGTGAAGCCATGTTGGCTGTCACCAATCACCTCCTCATTCTCCATATGCCTTAGCATGGTTTCCAGGGGGATCTACTCCATGATCTTGACAGGCACAGAGGTGAGACTGACTGGCCTTTAATTCCCAAGATCTTCCTTTTTTCACTTTTTAAAGATGG
>NW_010272889.1:0-772 GCF_000690775.1 Eurypyga helias | reverse complement strand
GTGTCAATTTATGACCCAAAAAAAACCCAACTCTAATGGTTCAGTTTCTGTTCTGCTATGGCTTGTATGAGTTCCTTAACTCAAATTCACGTGTATTTTAGCAAACTGAAGGAAAAAAAAAAAAAAGGCGGCAGTATATTTTACAAGTGATTTAAAACACAGTCTTGGTACAGATTTTAACCTTATTTCCGATGCCATTTAGGCATATGTTTTGACTCTTACCTTCCCCAGAGTGGATCTTTTTCTCGGGATGGCTCTAAGGGACTCTGTAGGGCTCCCCAGGGGGAGGACCCATGCAGAGTGGGTACCACAGGCACCCCAGCGAGGCTGTGTCCTAGCGAGGCCAGCGCCCAGCTCCCTGTCGTGTGCCTGCAGAGGGGCACATGGCATATCTGCCAGGAAGGGTGGCACTGGTGACTCCGGAGCCGGAGCAGGGCGTGCAGAGCAGAGGGCTGGTCAGACCGGACCTGGCACAGACAGGGGCTGGCCAGGGTAAAGCCTCTTGTCATTTTTTTGGAACCATTCTTAGGGTCAGGTCCTTATATATGGGGAGAAATCCTCAGAGGCTGTGTACCTGTTGGTCATGGAGAGTGGGATTTCAGTTTCATTTCCTCAGATTTTCTTGTCTCTCCCCACTGGCCTCCCCTCTGGTGCCCAGGCTCACCCAGCCCGTCCCACCGTGGCCTTGCTCTCTGGCTGAAGGCAGGGCTGTGCTCGCATGTTGTGCTGCCCGCCTGTGCTCAGGTGGCACGGCGCCACGGGCTGCGCCTCC
>NW_010272888.1:1505-2682 GCF_000690775.1 Eurypyga helias | reverse complement strand
GTAGTGGCAGGGAAGGATACTGGCAGGAACATGAAAGCACACATGATCAACATGTGGCCCAGAGGCTGGTGCCAAAGGTAGAATTTTAGGGGTTTTGATCCCAGGAAGGTCTATATGGCACTGGATCTGCTGACGACAGATGGCATGCAGCTGTTTCAAAGGGGAAAAATAATTCTTGTCCATGAATTGGCAAGGCCCATTGGGAGGGCTTTAAAGAAGGTTTGAAGAGAGAAGGTGGCAAAACCAGTAGTGACACCAACAGATGCCCAGAGCCTGGAGAAGAATGGCAGGTTACCAGGAGAGCAACTGGCAAGCAAAACCAGAGGATTCCAGCTGCTCCAGTCCACAGGCCAACTTCATCGGGGGTCCATCTTAAATGCCTCCATGCAAATGCACGGAGTATGGGAAATAAACAAGAGGAGCTACAGGCGTATACATGAGTGAGAGACTATGACCTCACGGGTATTGTGGAGATGTGATGGGATGGCTACTATGGCTGGAGTGTCAGAATGGAAGGATACAGGTTCTTTAGGAAGCACAGGCAGGAGACACATGAAAAGAGTGTTGCTCTTTATATCAGAGACCAGCTGGAGTGTGTGGAATTCCAGCTGGGTAAGGATGAGGAGCTGATTGAGGGCTTATGGATCAGGATTAAAGGAAAGTCAGGGAGAGGGGATAAGGAAGGTAGTAGTAGGAGGAGTTTGCTACAAGCCACCTGGCCAGGACAAGCACGTGGATGAGGCCTTCTACAGGCAGATAGAAGCAGCCACACAGTTACAAACCCTGGTCCTCATGGAGGACTTCAACCACCCCAATATCTTATGCGGCAGGGCAAAAGCAAGCCAGAAGGTTCCTGGAATGCATTCATGACAACTTCCTTCTCCAAGTGATAGAGGAGCCGACGAGGAAGGGTGCCATGCTGGACCTTGTTCTCGCCAACAGGGAGGGGCCAGATGGGGAATGTGAAGCTCAAGGGCAGCCTTAGCTGCAGTGACCATGAAATGGTGGAGTTTGAGTTCCCAAAGGAGGGTGTGCAGCAAGCTTGCTACCCTGGATTTCAGTAGAAGAGACTAGCCTCTTCAGGGAACTGATTGGCAGAGTCCCATTGGATGAAGCCCTGAAGGGAAAAAGGCCCAAGAAAACTGGTGAGTATTCCAGGATATTTTCCTCGGCAAGT
>NW_010272888.1:846-1182 GCF_000690775.1 Eurypyga helias | reverse complement strand
GCTGTACTCTGCTCTTGTGAGACCCCACTTGGCGTATTGTGTGCAGCTGTGGAATCCACAACATCGGAAGGATACAAACCGGTTGGAGTGAGTCCAGAGGAGGGCCATGAAGATGATTATGGAGCACCACGAAGAGGCTGGAGCACCTCTCCTGTGATGAAAGGCTGAGAGAGTTGGGCTTGTTCAGCCTGGAGAAGAGAAGGTTCCAGGAGACCTTTTAGCACCTTCCAGTACCTGAAGGGGCCTACAAGGAAGCTGGGAGGGAACTTTTTACAAGGGTCTGTAGTGACAGGACAAGGGGTAATGGGTTTAAATTGAAAGTGGGGAGATTTAGGT
>NW_010272888.1:0-441 GCF_000690775.1 Eurypyga helias | reverse complement strand
TGTGGATAAACAAGTAGCTCCTGGACAAACAGAGGCACAAAAAGGAAGCCTACAGAAAGTGGAAGCAGGGACAGGTAGCTTGGGAGGATTACAGGGAAGTTGTCTGACAAGTCAGGGATCATGTTAGGAAGGCCAAAGCCCTGACAGAATTAAACCTGGCCAGGGACATCAAGGCCAACAAGAAGGGTTTCTATAGGTACATAGGGGATAAAAGGAATATCAGGGAAAATGTGGGACCTGTGCAGAAGGAAACAGAAGATCTGGTTTCCCAGGATATGGAGAAGGGTGAGGTACTCAATGATTTTTTTGCTGCAGTCTTCACTGGCAAGGACACGAGCCATACCCCCAGGGTCACGGAAGGCAAGGACAGGGACTGGGGAACTGCCCATGGTTAGAGAAGATAAGGTTAGAGAACACCTGAGGAACCTGAAGGTACACAAG
>NW_010272887.1:583-2088 GCF_000690775.1 Eurypyga helias | reverse complement strand
TTTGGATCCATCATCCCTCCGAGCCAGGTTTTTTTTGTCCTTGTCCCTCTGGATCCATCATCCCTCAGAGCCAGGTCCTTGTCCCTTTGGATCCATCATCCCTCGGAGCTGTGTCCTTGTCCCTTTGGATCCATCATCCCTCCGAGCCGGGTTCTTGTGCTTCAGGAGCCAGTTTTCTTGTTGTGTTGGATCCATCGTCCTTCGGGAGCCACATCCTTGTCCCTCAGGAGCCATCTGTCTTGTCCCTTCGGATCCGCTGTCCCTCAGAGCTGCGTCCTGTCCCTTTTCTCATCCTTTCGGATCCGTCATCCCTCAGAGCCGGTTTTCTTGTCCCTCTGGATCCATCATCCCTCAGACACCCATTCTGGGCCCTTGGGCTCCGTTTCCCCTCGGAGATGGTTTCTTGTCCCTTGGAGCCAGGTTCTCAACCCTTCGGAGATCCGTCCCTTGGAGATGCGTTCCCTGTCCCCTTGGATCCGTTGTCCCTCGGGAGCTGGTTTTCCGGTCCCTTTGGATCCATTTTCCTCTCACAGGCCAGTTCTGGCCCCTCTGGAGACACATTTCTGGGCTCTTGGCTCCGTTTCCCATTGGAGATGGTTCCTTCTCCCTCTGGAGATGTTTTTCTCATCCCTCTGGAGACCCTTTCCCTGGCCCTTTGGATCCACTGTCCCTCGGAGCCGGGTTCTTGTCCCTCGGAGCCGGGTTCTGCCCGTCGCTCCGGGGCCATCATCCCTCAGAGCCCCGTTCTGGGCCCGCGGGCTCCGTTTCCCCTCGGAGATGGTTCCTTCTCGTGTCTTGGTGCCAAGTCCTTATCCCTTCAGGGCTCCCATCCCTGGGAGTCATGCTCCAGGTCCCGTTGGATCCGTTATCCCTCGGAGCCGGGTTCTTGTCCCTCAGGAGCAGTTTTCCTTGTCCCTTTGGATCCATTTTCCCTCACAGACGGTTCTGGAGCCGGTTTTGGGTCCCCTCGGTGACGGTTCCGTGTCCCTCCGGAGATGGTCTCACCCCCCTTTGGCTCCGTTTTCCCGGTTTCGTGTCCCTCGGGAACGGTCTCCCGTGGCTCCGTGTTCCCTCACAGCCGGTTTCTCATCCCTTTGGCTCCATTTCCCCGCGGAGCCGGTTCCTGGGCCTTGGGGACACGTTTTTCTCATCCCTTCTTGAGCCGTTTCTCCTCCCCATGGAAGCGTTTCCCCTCACACCTCATTTTCTTCTCCTTTCGGAGCCATTTCCATCGGATCCATTTCCCCTCCGTGACAGTTCCACGGCCCTTGGGAACTGGATTCACATTCCCTGGGCTCTGGTGCCCCTTGGAGCTGGCTCCCGGTCCCTTGGGCTCCATTGTCCCTGGGTGACAGTTCCCTGTCCCCTTCTCTCTGCCCTCGGATCCACTGTACCTCGGGGACAGTTCCGTGTCCCTTGGGAGCGGATTCCTCATCCCTTCAGCTCCGTGTCCCCTCGGGGACAGATCCATGTCCCTTGGGAGCGGATTCCTCGTCCCTTCGGCT
>NW_010272887.1:0-354 GCF_000690775.1 Eurypyga helias | reverse complement strand
GTGGGAGCGGATTCCTCGTCCCTTCAGCTCCGTTTCCCCTCGAGGACAGATCCGTGTCCCTTGGGAGCAGATTCCTCATCCCTTCGGCTCCGTTTCCCCTCGGGGACAGTTCCATGTCCCTTGGATTCCGCTTCCCCTCGGGGCAGTTCCCCATCCCCTTCCCGCATCCCTTTGCCCGTGTTTCCCCTCGGAGCTGGTCCCTCATCCCTGTGATCCGCTCCCTCCCCACCGTTCCCTCATCCCTCGGGAGCTTCATTCCAGAACCAACCCCCAGGTTCCTCACAGCCCGTCCCCTTCCCAGCGCGCAGCCCCTTTTCCCGGCCTTTTCTTCCCCCCCAACCCCTTTTCCTGTTG
>NW_010272886.1:3117-4960 GCF_000690775.1 Eurypyga helias | reverse complement strand
ATGGGCAGTGTTCCAAAACATTTAAATTCACACACAGGAACATTCCGAAGCAAGCTGATCCCCAGCATAGTTCACCCCACGACCATGACAAATTTCCCAAATACTCACACACTTGTGCCACTGACCAGAGAGAAGGGGAAAATTGGTATAATTTCCCCACATCCACCCAACTGAGTGATTTCCTTCGCATCCCACCCACTAGGTAATTTCTTCTCTACAGGCTGTGTCCCAGAGGAGAAAAGGGAAAAGGACACGTGAAATATGCCAATGCTGCCAGTACTGCATACAGATAGACGATGACTCCCCAAACCAGTGGTAACCCACCAGCCAGAAAAGCCTCCCTTCCTTCTGGTCAGCGCATATCTCATCAGTATCACATAAGGAGCACAGGAGGCAGCATCCCAGTTGTGTCAACAGCTTAACAGATCCACAAACTTAAACGTCCTGACCAGCCCCCACCACAGCTCTATCACAAATACTTACCCCACAATCAGTTTAACACACACTAATCAGATCTGTTCTTACCTCAACCCTTCCGCGCCCCATTGTTGGGTGCCAAAAAGGACTGTCGTGGTTTAACATCACCTAGCAACATTTCACAGAGCTGCCATAACAAATCCCCCTCCCCTCCTCCAGCAAAGACGAATTGGAGGAAAAATAAGGAAGCCCCTAAAATGATAAGAACTTTTACTAATTAAATCTAAACTATCTAGAAGTACTACTAATAATATATAATGAAAACAGTAGAAAATAAAACATGCAATACAATTCCTCACCCCCCACGGACGCATAACAGGGACTATGGAATGAAATACCTCTTTGGTCACTTTGGGTCTGGTGCCGGAGATGTCTCTCCCCCCTACAGGGCTTCTAGCGAGACACGAGAGCTGGGAACGCGGCTGCAGGATCAAAAACGGAGGAAGACCTTGAAAACTGGGTGCAGACATTGCCCAGCGTCGGCTGAGACCTTCCCCCTGCTGCACTCTCTGCATCCAGGAACAGCTTCCTCGCAGCCACGGTGAAGAGTTAACGCTTTCCTGACTGAATCCAACGGAGAGGTGCACTTGTTCTGCACTGCGCTTGGTCCTTCTTTCCCCAAGCTACGTGGGCTACAATTTGTCTTCCTATCCTCACTCCTCCGGTTTTGTACTGCCCCTCCTTCCAGAGGCGCTGACGAACTCTGCTGAGCACCCGCACTTCGGCATCCATCCATCCCTCCTCCCGGTGTACTAACGGGCACCTGTTCTCTGTGACGCCATTCAGTGTAGGTCTGTCCTGCCCGACGGTACTCGGGGCTCCCATGTCCCCTCTGTCCTGAGACGGATTTGAAGTGTCCCGCCCTCACATTGCCTTGCCTACCAAAACCTGTCCTCATCGCTCGCTGCTTGGCGTCTAGCCTTCATCCTGGGAAATTTTTTATGGGAGACCTGTTGAACGTCGGCACAGTTCTGCACTCACCGAAACGCGGACTACGGGCGCCCAACGCCCTCACTTGCTTTTCTGCTCTCCTCTCCTCGGACTCGAGGGTAACCTGTGCTTGCAGAGCGCTCCTGGGCTTCTCTCCGTCCCCCGAAACTTTAACAGTGGTAGACATGTTCTCCCAGAGCGCTACTTCGGGTACAACTGTCCTTGGCCTCAGTCGGTTTCACCCTTTTTCCCTTGTCGAGCTAGGCCCGTCCTCGCCGATCGCACACTGCCGCCCATCCCTCCATCCGGGGGAAAAAAGGCAGACCTGTTCTCCCTGTCCTCACTCGTACATCTGTCCTCTCCGCAGCTACTCAGTGTCGCGCTGTCCTGTTTTCAAGTCGTACGTTGAATACTGCCGCCTTCTCCTCGTCGGGAG
>NW_010272886.1:306-2784 GCF_000690775.1 Eurypyga helias | reverse complement strand
AGAAGGGGAAATCATCTCTGACTGCTCTCGTCGTAGGTCTCTCCTACACGATAGTACACGGGGTTTGATGTCCTCTAACAGACCTGAAGTGTCCCACAAGCCTGTCCTCATCGCTCGCAGTCCCCATAATCCCTTCCTCTGGGATTACGGAGATAGACCTGTTCTCTGTACACGCCGTTCTATCCTCAGCCAAGTAACAAGCAGCACGTGCGTCCCCCACTGTCATCACTTGGTTTTGTACTGGCACCTCTCCAGAGTCGGGGAAACCCGTGATTGCAGATCCAAGTTGCATACCCGTATTTGTGGAAGTTAATGGGGTTACCACTTTAGGCTTGACCCTGAAAATACGCAGCACTTGTCCTTTCCTACCTGCAGCCACCTGGTGCACATACGTCCCCCTGTTCCCACCTCATGTTGAACTGTCTTCTGACTCAGGGGAAACATGTGCCTCCCGACTGCACATTTTGGTCTATTAATCCTCCACCGAAGTTCATGGAAACTCCGTTTCCTTACTTGTAAGACATTTGTTGTCCTCCGAACTACTTAAAAGTACTTCTCTTCCTTGAACTGTTCTATGTGGAAAACCTTTCCTCACCCCTCACACGCTGGGGGGGTCCATCCTTTCCTCCTGAAAATTGTTAAAACCTCTTACCTGTGTACACCTGACGCACATCTGTCCTCCACGTTGGTCACGTATGCCTGCCCTCCTGGTCTTCAACTCATCTTTAAATGTCTTACCTTGCTGTAGCCACGCTAAGCCTATCTGGCACCTAACTCCTCTCCGAATCAGAACGGTTAAGGTTGGAATTCCACCACCCTGCGAGGTTGCTCAAAGCCACATCCAGCCCAGCCTTGAAGATATCCAGGAATGGGGCATCCACAGCTTCTCCGCACAACCTGTTCCAGTGCCTCACCACCCTCTGAAGAATTTCTTCCTGAACTTTAATGTAAAACGGCCTCGCTTTCAAGTTGTACCTCATTGTGTGTCACTACACGATCTTCTAAAAGTAGTCCTCTTCTGTCCACCTTGTAAGCCCCCTTCAGATACTGGAAAGCTGCAATGAGGTCTCCCTGGAACCTTCTCTTCTCCAGGCTGAACAAGCCCAGTTCTCGCAGCCTTTCGTCATGGGAGAGGTGCTCCAGCCCTCTGATCATCTTCGTGGCCTCCTCTGGACTCGCTCCAAGTGGTCAATATCCTTCTCATATTGAGGGCTCCACAGCTGGACGCAGCACTCCAGGTGGGGTCTCACCAGAGCAGAGGGGCAGAATCACCTCCCTCGCCCTGCTGGCCACACTTCTCTGGATCCAGCCCCAGGATATGGTTGGCCTTGTGGGCTGCCAGCACACACGGCCGGCTCCATGTTGTTTTTCATCCACCACTACCGCCAAGTCGTCCTACTTGAAACTCCTCTGTTCCATTCTCCACCGAGCTCGTACTTCTCCTTGAGATTGCCCCAACAGAGGTGCAGGACCTTGCACTTGGCCTTGCTGAACTCCATGAGGTTGTCAGTGGCCCACCCTCGCCCCCCCCTGCAGCCTATACAGGTCCCTCTGGATGGCATCCCTTCCCTCCAGCGTGTCGACCGCGCCACGCAGCTTGGTGTCATCCGCAAACTTGCTGAGGGTGCACTGTGTTGTCATCCAAGTCACCGACAAAGCCGTTGAACAGCACAGGTCCCAACACCTGAGGAACACCACTCATCACCGATCTCCACTCGGACATCGAGCCGTTGACCACTCTGTGAGTGCGGCCATCCAGCCAGTTCTCCATCTCGCCAGTTTCGAGACAGGGATGTCGTGCAGGACGGTGTCAGAGGCTTTCCACAAGTCCAAGTAGATGACGTCAGTTGCCCTCCTCTATCCACCAGGGTTGTGACCCCATCGTAGAAGGCCACCATGTTATTAATCAAGCACCATCTGCCCTTGGTGAAGCCACATCAGCTGTCACCAATCACCTCCCCTCCATGTGCCTCAGCATGGTTTTCCCGGAGAATCTGCTCCAGGACCTTGCCAGGCAGAGGTGAGACTGGTGTATTTTCCTGGGTCCTCTTTTCCCCCTTCCTAAATGCGCATTGTTTCCTTCTCCAGTCGTTGGGAACTTTACTACGCAGCCACGACTTTTCAAGTACGGGGGAGACTTAGCAACGGCATCTGCCAGTTTTTCAAGACCCACAGATTTATCCCATCGGGTCCCTGGCCTTGTGAACCTTCAGGTTCCTCAGGCGTTCTCGAACCTGGTCCTCGCTCCCCACGGGCAGCTCTCCATTCTCCCAAATCCATGCCCTCATCTTCATGACTTCGGGGGGGTACAGCTCCTGTCCTTGCGAGTGAAGTCTGAGGCACAGAAAGCTTGATACCTCGGCCTTCTCCGTGTCCTGGGATGCCAGCTCTCCCGTTCCCTTCCGCAGAGGGCCCACCTTCTCCATGACTTTCTTCTTATCCCCTATGGACCTATGAAGCCCTTCTTCTTGGCCTTGT
>NW_010272886.1:0-241 GCF_000690775.1 Eurypyga helias | reverse complement strand
CTGTAATCCCCCCAGGCCACCTGTCCCTGCTTCCACCCACTGTAGGCTTCCTTTTTCTTCCTCACTTCATCCAGGTGCTGCTCTTCATCCACATAGGTCTGCAGCCGCTTTTACCCAACTTCCACATCCTGGGGATGCATCACTCCTCAGCTTGGAGAAAGTCCTTGAACACCTGCCAACTTTCTTGTGCCCCTACTCCCCTCCAGGGCTTCTTCACAATCAGTTCCCTGCAGAGGCTAAA
>NW_010272885.1:0-43131 GCF_000690775.1 Eurypyga helias | reverse complement strand
CCCAGGTGCAGGACCTTGCACAAGGGCCAAGACAGAATGGGCAGTTCAGCAACTCTGCGCCTTTGGCCCTGCTAACCATCCCCTGCGCCTCTGCTTTGGCTCCTGACCCGTGTACCTTGCAGATAACTGCAGCTCAGAATCACCAGTGTGGTTCTGTCAGCAAGGGCAGAACAGGTTTTGTACCTCTTTTAAAATAAGCAGCGAGATGGGGCAACGCGTTAGAGAGCCGGAGGTTTTTACAGCGCTCCATCTCCTCAGGACTAGGCCACTAAACACACAAGCCATGTCTAGCTGGGGAAAGGAAGTGGAGGTGGAAATAGTGACAAGGAAACTTGTGGTTCAAAGTGCTTCTGTCAGTTGTAACTAGAAGGACACGCCTGTTGAAAACTGCCCAGCATACGAGTAGAGAAACAGCTGAAGCTATGGACATTTTGCTTCCAAACATATCAAAGACAGGAGATACAGTCATTGCCTGGAAACAATTTAATCAAACTTATCTTGCCCAGGCCTTTTGTAAAGCTCCTACACAAAGCAGCATTGAGAGGCACTAGAGGTTAGTTTACGAAAGCGAAACATCATTTGCTCACAAAGAGAATAGCAGACTTTGAAGAAGCATAGTGGTTTCTATTTTTGATACCCAAGGCATTTATCAAGCGATGCAGGTTTTGCAGAATTGAGGCAGCAATGAGTCACGTGTATTTAAGTTAGCAGGGTGTTCTCAGGAACTCGGAGCTAATCCCGCACAACACACTGGCAAGCAACTTCTCTAAATTTGGGATTTTTAAAGTTCCACTTCAAGAGAAAGGGAGAAAGGAAGCTGTGTGCAGGTGCTACATTATACTGCAGAATTAAGTTGTTGCTCAAAATACTGTGGTGAGATTTGGAGTTTTGTGAAGCTGCCCTGGAGTTCTGCACACTTTTTAAAAATCGAAATCAAATTCCTCAGGCATCTCTGAAAACACCAGACTGAGCCTGCACCTTTCTAACAAAGAAGAAATTCTTGAAACTTCCCACAAGTTAAGCCTGAATTATCCTCCTGGAGCCCGCAGATTGCAAACAGGAGTCTTGCGGAAGCATCACCACGCCGCTTGTTCTGAACCCCATTTTATCTTTAAGATTCCAACACTGCCACTGAGCGCATCCGGTTTCAGCCCCAACAGCTCCAAGCGGGAACTGAACAAAGCATCAGTGGAGCTGAAGCTACGTCGCCCCTACAAGCGCATCCTTCTCTGCGGGGATTTACTGAAGCTGCCTCTGTTTTTACCCCTTCCGAAGGGACCCTCCACGTCGCTGCACCAGAGTTCAGGACACGGCAGAAGAGCTGGTTGAAGGCTCCTGCAGCTCAGGGCAGACGGGCATCTGCCCAGCCTCATGGGGAATTAACAAACTACACTTCTGGATGTCCTCATGTGCTTTCCGTAAAGGCAGTTCCTCCTGAAACTAAGACAAACACTTGCGAAACGTGTAAATGCTAAAATTGGGAAGACATCCAGTTTCCTCTTTCCACTGGAAGTTTTTTTTTAATTGGGTCCATTTGGTGTGAATATAACGGTAGGGCACGAAGGGGAGTGGTTTGCTGGTAGCGCAATGTTGAACAAGTGCATTTGCTGCCTATTGCAGAAGCTGCTTTGCAAGGTTTGCAATTCTTTATTTGCTGAACAAAACAAGGAATAAAGTGCTGTCTGCTCTGGTGCCAAGCACAGGCTTAAGGGGTAAAGAAACAGGTAAAACCAATCAGTGTGGGATAGACACAAATTGCTCTGGGAGCACAGGCTGGTACAAGTGCTGCCTCCCACCCCCAAAGGTGAGAGAACAGCCTGAATTCTGATTAGTACCTCCTGCCCAAACCTCACAAGTGGATAAGGTGGCTAGGCAGTCACAGATAATGACATTTATTATTTTCTTTGCTAGGCACTGTTTGTAGGTCTGGATTTGAACTTATTACATGTGCACACAGAAAATACTCCTGCATTCCCTTGGACAATTGCAAGATGACTCACATTCCCTCCCTCCCCAGTCTCTAAAGCTAAAGATTCAACATAGTAGTTTTCAGCTTTAAAATGAGATCATACACATTATTTCCTTTGGGGTTAAAAACTTTGTTTTATGCCTTAAAAACACCCCAAATAAACCAAGGACACGGAGAGCTTAGCAGTCAGTCCCAGTCACATTCTTTATGTTAACGCAGAGATAAAGAAGCACAAAAGCTTTTGTCATGGGAGAATACTGCGTTCCCAAACCCGGGTTGGCTTACCCAAATCCTCCAGCGCTGGCTGCTGCTGTACCCTCGCCGAACACTTTGCCTCCCGTTGAGCCCAGAGGGCTTGAAAAGGTTGGGGCTGAACCGAATGCTGGCACCCCTCCGAACCCAGGGGATCCCCCGAAAGTGGGAGGGCTGCCAAACACTGGAGCAGCACCGAAGCCACCTGAGCAAAACAGAGGCAAAAAAAAGGGACAAGAATGTCACGTAAACAATAATGCAGAAAACCAGAAACGAGATTTCCAAGTAGACAGTCGCCATAATGGGGCTGTTCATCTAATCACAGGGACACAGCATTACATATAAACTGCCACACAGCTTCCAGACTGCAGGTATTTTGGTACAAAAGACCTGGATAAGAAGAGTGTATGCGATAAACTGCAACCGAATTAAGAGACTATCCAGAAGAAAAGCATATTCTGGGTTTCTTGAACATTTTGAGCCCAAGAACAACTCAATCCCCAGAGCTGTACTAAATGGCAGTAATACATCCTCCGCTCTTGCACACTGCGAAGAAATCTCTACTTGCTTTATATAAAAAAAAGGCATTCTGTGATTCTAAAAGAGACCATTACCTTAATTGTGAGCTAGGCAGCACGCACAATAACCACATTACAGTAAGAGTCCATACAGCAGGTGATAGGCCAATGCTTTTACTATCATAAAAGAGACACTTTTATCATCCTTCATCGTAAAACTAGTACTCCTTACCAGAAAAAGCTTAGCTTACACGGTCAGTTTTAAAGTAAAGCTCTGCTCATCACCATTTAGACGAGTTACTACCCAAAGGAACTGCACACGATGGTGCAGAATGAAGAGTCTCCTGTACAGGACAGTTTCATCAGCACGTGCTCCTGTGTTTTAGTTGCAGTGTTCCACCCCGGCTTCTAATCTAGAGCTCTGGAAGGACAAACATGTGTCCCAAGGACAGACCTTGACGCATACCAGTGCTTAAACAGGAAGAACTCCCCCATCTCTTAAGATCAGGGAGTAGATGGCAAGCTTGTGTTTGAGGTGCCCCAGTGATGCAAAAAGATTCGGGAGGTAGGGTATTACCTAATCCTGTTAAGTGGTAGAAACTAAGATGCAGTGATTAAACGCCAGGCCAGTGGAATTGCACAATTCCTTCAGGGAATCAAGAACTGAGCTCTGCTCTTAGCCATTTCTGTTCTGGGTTTAGCTGCCTTCTGCAGCTCTGAATGGACTCCTAGCCAGGTTGTTTTAGTCTATGTTCATCTGCTGATATTATTGGCCCGTTTCTGATTGACACCATGGCACGTGAAGGACACGTGCTCCTTTGTTTGAGTGGGGCTGAGGACTGGGATACCACCACACATTTTAATACCCTGGGTGAAATTCCAGTCCACGTCAAGGTAATGGATATTGTTTGGCTGTAAACACAAAAGGTCTGGAAAAAGTAAATGCTAGGCCTGAATTATTTACATACAGATCAGGTGTCTGGTTAGCCCTGTCTCTAGGAAGTCAGAGTATTTATCACAGGGGCTGAAGCTTTGCTTGGCTTACAATCCCTTCTACAATGCACATTAAGAAATAGTGGAGGAAGGAAAGCGAGACATGCAAGTAGTGAAAGCAGGACAAAGCGGGATTCACAGCAACTAAACCCTTCCACTGCAGCTGGGAGAGAAGACGCAGCATTCATTTCAGTATTTAGCAAGTATAACCAGAGGAGGGGAGGATCTGAGGGGCTCTGTGTGAGTGGACGGGCCTTCTGCAGAAACATCTTGAAAATCCTATCTCCAGAAGAATTTTGAAACCAAAATAATCAAAAGCGAGGAAAGAGTCATTGGGTGAATGAAAGAACTTTCATCAGCAATGCCCTTCTCCTCTAGCAAAAATAACAGATGGGAGGTATGTCTGAGATAAGGGACTCAGCCCACTACCAAGCAATACTCGAGAGACACCTTACTGGAGGCTGCTGGAGCCGACAGCATCATCATCACGCTCTCGGGAACTTCGCTAACGTGAGAGCACAGCTACTGCCACAGCAGAGCGCTCGAGGCACTGCTGCTCCAGCGCTGGTTCATCAAGACCATTTCAAGAATGACCAAGGCCTCCCTGCTTCCCCCAGGGCCCACGCTTCCACAGACACACTCGGAGTGGAACACCTATCTTCATCAGCGTTCGCTGTAAGAACGCTCTGAGGAGAGAGGAGAAAAGCTTTGTTCTGCCTGACCCTTTGGGCCTCTATTTTTGCCTGGTAATTAACAAAACGAACATTTTGCCATTCGGTTCTAATGAATGTATCACAGTCACCACTACTTTTGTGGCTCCTTATTTGGGCAGACGACAGTAAAAAGAAAAGAGGTTTTGTGAAGTTCACAATAACTCAATTGACAGAGAGAACAAAAGCTCAACAGCAGAAGAAAGTGATGATGACAGGTCAGACTGATTTCAAAAGAGAAGGACCTGAAGCCTGATAGGAATTTTATGAGGAAGCTTTCCCACTGCAGACACTGGTGTATTCACTCACATGAAGAAATGGGGACAAAAAGGGTTGGAAAACCCTGAGTGAAGTTAGGAAGATAATATTCCAAGAAAACATCTAAAACAGGAAAAGTTATTCAAATCCATATTCTGTACTCCTCATTGTACGGTACATAAGACCAGAACTAATTCCCACAGCGCTCTGCTCTTAAAATGCAATGGGAATTTCTGGAATGAACACCTAAAAACGTAGTTTACAGGATGCTTTTCTGCACCAGAGTTTGTACATCTCTGCCCTGAATCTACCAACTGAAGTTCCACTCACTAAGCCATCAGCAGTTTTTGTATTTCCTGTTTAAAGACAATCCCTGTTCGTGCACTGAGTGCAGACTGTTGGCACCTAAATGGCAGAATACTCCATGGGTGGGGGTTCATGGTGGGTGCCCTAAAGTACCTGCTTTGGTTGGACTGGAAAAGCCAAAGCCTTGGGATGCCACGCTTCCACCTCCAGAGCTGAAAGTGCCCGTAGGCTTCTGCTCTCCGAAAGACGAGCTGCCAAATCCAAAGGTCTTTGCTCCGCTGTTCCCAAATAAGCTAGAAGAATCTGGGGAGAAGAACAACACTAGTAAGTTCCTAACAGACAATATGCTATGTTACACTTCATTAACAGGATCAGGAGAAAGGGAAAGCCCTTTTAGTTCCCCAACTCTCCAGCACAAAATGAACATCACATCAAAACCAGCAGTCCTCAAAGAGAAGATGAGTTTTCCCCTATTCCTACAGGACTTTCACAGAATTACAGAATGGTTTGGGTTGGAAGGGACTTAAAGATCATCCAGTCCCACCCCCTGCCATGGGCAGGGACACCTTCCACCAGGCCAGGTTGCTCCAAGCCTCATCCAGCCTGGCCTTGGACACTCCCAGGGATGGGGCATCCACAGCTTCTCTGGGCAACCTGTCCCAGTGCTCCCCACCCTCTGCGGGAAGAATTCCTTCCTGATGTCCAATCTCAATCTCCCCACTTTCAGTTTAAACCTGTTACCCCTTGTCCTGTCGCTACAGATGCTTGTAAAAAGTCTCCCCCAGCTTCCCTGTAGCCCCTTCAGGTACTGGAAGGCTACAATAAGGTATCCCCGGAGCCTTGGCTTTGTAGTTCCACCAAGACTTTCTGGATCCGATGGACCACTAACAACCCTTTATTGCTGCAATCTAGCAAATCACAGTGATGGATGATTTGTTTAGCTGCATCCTGCACTGCAGTCCTTAACAGACAATCCCTCAAGTGAGAAATTACAGCAGCTTCTAGCTTCTAGCAGTCTTACTTAACAACACAAATATCAGTCCACCTCAAATTAAGGATTCTGGGCTATTCTGGCCATGGCCAGTATTTCTTAACATGACTATCTGACAGGACCTTAAAGTAGGAGCCAAACTTTTCCAGCCTTACTGAGAAATGACTCAAGTTTTCGTCTTCCACAAGGCTACAGAGATTTTCAGCATCTAGTGGCAGGACAGAGAACCACCCAAGCTTTCTTCTGGTGAGCCATCAGATTTATTTCATCACAAAACCCCGCGTAAAGGAGGACTATATCAGCAAGGTTAGCCAACTGACCTCAACCATTAATCCCAATGGATCACTAAAGAGGTAAGAAAAGAAATGGATTTGCTCTCTTCAGACCTGAAGTGCTACTTCCAGCCACTTGCAGCTCATTCTGCAGCTTTCCTTTGTTCCCCTGCTTCTACATCTTTGCCACTGCTTCCCCTGCCTTGTGCTTTCTACCTGCCGGACTCCACCCCTGCTGCTTTCCCTCTGCACCAAACGCAAGTCACAAGCGACGGAATAATGAAGCCGGGCAGTCATTAAACAAAAGCCACAGTTAAGAAATGGTCACGAATAGCTTTTGTGACATACAAATGTAGGTAATGAGCGCAGATCCGCAACAGCTGCACACGAAAGGCACAAGAGCGCCTGCTAGGATTTCAAACTCCTTGCTGGAGCAGGGAATAGCATCCGTGCATCCCTGCTCAAACTTTAAGAGTATTACCAACCTGTCAGCCCAGAAAACTCAACACTGATGTGTTTTTAACTTGACTCTGGCAATTAAAAAAAAAAAATCTTTACACTAATGGACAGTGATTGATTCTTGCATTTACAGTTAATCCTTTATAGCTTCTAGAAAAGATTTCTAATAGTCCCTTCAAGTCCCTGGTGCAAAGGAATCCGGGGGTGGCTTTAATGTATTCTCAGCCACTTTTCATGGCTCCTTTTGTTAGGTTGGTTGGCTGGGCAAGAAGCAACATGCAGGAGGGTTGGTTTGGCATCTCACCTGCAGATCGATTTAGCTAACACACATATGACTGATGCCTTTCAGCTGAGCATTGGAGCAGCGTGAGTCCCTCCTCCCAAAGAGGACTTTAACACAATTTCTCTCACCTACCCAGCTTTCATGATGCTTCTAAGAGTTTATCTGGGAGAGACCCACCCTGCCTAGCAAATCTGGATAAAAGAAATGATAAAAGGAATTCTAATTCTTCTTCCTCACCAGGTGATTCTGCTCTTGTGAGACCCCATCTGGAGTTCTGCGTCCAGCTCTGGGGCCCCCCACATCAGAAGGATATAGACCAGTTGGAGCAAGTCCAGAGGAGGCCACGGAGATGCTCAGAGGGCTGCAGCCCCTCTGCCATGGGGATAGGTTGGGGAAGTTGGGCTTGTTCAGCCTGGAGAAGAGAAGGCTCCAGGGAGACCTTATTGCAGCCTTCCAGTGCCTGAAGGGGCTACAAGGAAGCTGGGGGGGACTTTTTCCAAGGGCCTGTAGTGACAGGACAAGGGGTAAGGGGTTTAAACTGAAAGAGGGAGATTGAGATTGGACATCAGGAAGGAATTCTTCCCACAGAGGGTGGGGAGCACTGGGACAGACTGCCCCAGAGAAGCTGTGGATGCCCCATCCCTGGGAGTGTCCAAGGCCAGGCTGGATGAGGCTTGCCAGGCTGTATTAGGCGTGTAGCAACCTGGTCTGGTGGAAGGTGTCCCGGCCCATGGCAGGGGGTTGGAACTGGGTGGGCTTTAAGGTCCCCTCCAACCCAAAGCATTCCATAGATTCCATTCTATGATCCCAAACTAACCACTGATCATATTTTTCTTTACTTCAGCCATGTGACTGAAAAAAACCTCACACCTCCTGGACACGAAATATGACTGAGGGCTTATCCATGCACTACAGCAAGTTTGATCAAGTACCTTGCACGTGCTGCGCAAAGACAGCCATTTCTGGGGCAAAGCTGAAGAAACTGCTATCCATCGTGCACTTGTTAACTTGGTTTCACCTGAGCACGGGATTCTTAACAGTATTTACAGTTAGGGCAGATGAGCAATAATTAGAGCTTTCAGACTTTCAGCCAAGTCTGAAGCAGAAATTCAGTGACAAGAATTTAGTCTTCTGTTTTAAAGAAGCATTTCACCAAGAATTCCCTACAGAATATATTCTTCACACTTCTTGCATCTGCTTATTTGTTTCAGTGGCTTCCCTACTTGTTTTCCATAAACCTAAAAGGAAAATTCCACACCATGCACACTCTCTGTTACCCCTAGAAGCCTTTCATGTTAACACAGAACTTATTCAGAGACAACCAACACCAGAAAAGCAGATGGGATCACAAAAGCAGATGGAAATCACAGCACATTTTGTATTCTTGCTTTGTTCACTTACTCTGGGAAGCTGCAGATCCAAATCCTCCACTGGAGGAACTGAAAGGATTCTTATTGGCTGCATCCTGACTTGGCTTTCCTCCCAAACCACTGAAGAAACCTCCACCTCTCCCACCACTTCCAGATCCAAACAAGCCTCCACTCGAAGAAGATGGTTGCTAGAACACAAAAAGGACAAAAAAATTGGGATTTGAGAGAAGTCAAAGCGGCACATTCCCCCCAAGGCTGATTTTTCTGTCTGGCCTATTCCTTGAACGTATGAAGGGGCTGATGAACCAGCAAGCAGCTACCTTCCAACACCTCATGCAACGAAGTCTTCCCTAAATCTCTCTTGAACCCCATCTGCGGTACAGGAAAATGCCTCTGAAACTCACCCTACACTTTCCACTTCGCATGGAATACAGGCAGGTGACTTACCGCATCTCTATCCTACGCTGCATGTGATAAAATGTTTGTCTCCTCATACCCCTCGGAAAACATTCAGGCAGAAGCTGCTTTGGTGCCCGCTACAACGTGAGTATCTTCGGTACAGACTGGGACACCTTCTACTGAGCATGTCAAATTATATATTTACATCTTTAAAAAGGATATCAAAAATAGGTAGGGAACCCCAAACAAGCCCACTCTACACCACAGTCCCTTATTTCTACAAAAGCAATAAATACTTGCCTGGCCAAAGACAGTGCCTCCAGTATTAGCTGCTTGCCCAAACACAGAACCTGTGTTACTAGAACCAAAACCTGCCAAGAAAAGAAAGGAAAATAAACCACCAGAGCTACTACCAGGGTATAAGACAATTCAGGGAGGTGACACTAGTCCAGAACAGGGAAAGGACAGGTCTCCCATGCCAAAACACAGGAGTACCAGTGATGTTACCGCATGTACCTAGGTTGGACGAATCTAAAGTGCGTGACAACACACAAATAATGAATTCCATTGAAAGTTTATCTGAAAGTCATTCTCCTTTTCTCTTCAGCCAGCTTAAAAACAAACAGAAAATAAAAGGCCTTGTCGCTTGTGGGATTGTTTCTAACAATCTAAGAGAATTGGATTTCTGTTACCATTGCTATAATGCTGCAAGCCAGAAACAAGCACTGTAGCATTCTGATTTCCCTTGGGTAGGGAGGATCCCAGCTTTGTCACCTGAAGATGCCCGTTACAGATAATGAAATGTTTTGATTAAAAACAGAACTCGCCATTCCATTTCCCACTTCACTTAAACGTGCATTTTGTAATAAAATGTGCATTTCTATAATTAGGAACACCTCTCTCAAGCAGGCTGCACTTCCCCCAGTTTAACTATTCTCTGCTACTGTAGTTAAAATGAGCAAGTGGTTTGCCTACAGTGCCAACCTTTTTAATTATATGAGTCTAATTAGTTTGTCTTCCTTGGAAATCTGTGTTCTTTATTACTGCTATGTACTTTTCCCTGGGAGCTCTCTGAAGATTGCACAGACAAAGCTTGGGGAAAAAAACCCACAATATAGTGTAGCGATGAGGAGAACAAAAAGAGACTGACAAAGGTTTGGTCTGTGCAAGCATTCAACTTTTGCGTGCAGACAGGTACCTGATGGTCACGTTACCGCTGTATTTAATTTTGAGATGTTTCCAAACGCAAAAGCGGATTGAACAGATTAGTTCCTGCTTGCCCATCGCTTTGAGGGCTTAACAAAGTTTTCTGCCATCCCAGATCATGATACAGTACCATACCTGGTGATACACCCACTGCTGCACGTACTCAATGCAGCTCACTGAAGGAAGTGCTGCATCTGGATTTATTGCCTCGATTACGGCCTCAGAGCTGCCCTGATACTCCAGTGTAACACGACATCCTAGTTTAAGATCTTTAGCACTATGCTGAATCCAACTCATTTATTGTGCAAGAGGCAGGACAATACATAATTCAAAATTAAGTCAAGGTAGACTTGGAAATGTAAAATGAACGCAAGATTGGTTTGAAAAGGTTACATTCGGAGGCCTGCTGATGAATAGTGAACCAAAAGCTTCTTGGTCTCCAACATCAGCCTCCCCCTCACACACATTGCTGCTCCGATTCTTACTAATTGTAAAAAACCTCGCAAACAACCAAAAACTGTCAAGTGCCATAGGGAGGGGAAAAAAAAGGCATTAAAAAGTGGCCTACTCTACCCAGTGGTATACTGCTCCGTCCTTCAGCCAGCAAGCACCGCTGGGATATCACACCTTCCCGCAGTTTGCTCTTACCTGAAGCTTGGCAGAAGCTGAACCCAGCAGATGACGTCGTGGTAGTAACGGTGGCAGCGGTCCCGAAGACGGATCCCCCTTGCCCAAAGCCAGCGTTCTGCCCAAACACCGGAGCGCTGCTTTGTCCGAACAACCCACCTCCAGCACTGGCAGATGGCTGTCCAAAGGAGAAGGAGCTGGCGCTGTTGGTGCTAGCCGGCGCTCCAAAAACACTGCCACTGCTCGAGGCTGCTGTGGAAGCTGCTGGCTGGCCAAAGGCTGGCATTGTCCCAAACCCAGACTGGCTAAAGGTAAAACCACTTGAAGAACTGCTCGCTGGTTGCCCAAAGGTGGGCACTTGACCAAAAGCTGGCTGACCAAAGCCCCCGGTCGTGGTGGTGCCGAAAGCAGAAGTACCAAATCCTGAGCTGGCAGCCTGTGTGGTGGCACTGGCAGTGGACAAGGTACTGGTAGTGAGCTGCCCAAACGGAGAGGATGCTGTGGTACCCACGGGTAGCTGTCCAAAGACAGGGGGTGTGGAAGGAGTGGAAGTCGTATCACTAGCAGGCTGGCTAAATGCTGAGCCAGAAGAGCTGGAACTTGGAGGCTGGGAGAACACTGAGGAGCCTGCCGAGCTGGGGGCAAAGACAGAGGCACCAACAGCTGGATTCTGGACACATGTAGTGACGTCAGAGGTAGTAGCCAACGCACTTGTGGCTTCTGCAGGAGAGGCAATGGTTGTTGTGGAGGTGCTTGCTGAGGCATTCTGATCCGGTGTGGCAGATGCAGAGACAGCGGGAGGCACTGGTGCCTTCAAATCGCTTGTGGGGGCAGGAGTAGCAACAGTATCAGGGGGAGGTGCTGCTGTCGTGGTGCCAGAGCCTGCAGAGACCGTGTCCCCGGCTGTGGCCTGGGGTAAAGTGGGCTCTTTAACCGACTCCGAAAGCTGTACATGTGGCTGTGGTGACTGCGTCAGTGGTGGTGAAGACCCAGCTGCTGCAGCTTCATTTTCAGATGGTTTTTCCGACACGGGCAGTAATTTGGCATCCCCTGCACCCTTACCAGAAGGTGCAGCAGGGACAGCGGTTTGTGACGAACTCAGGAAACTTCCAAACGAGAGGGATGTTGAAGCAGAGAGAGTAGAAGGGGTAGAGGTGGATGTGGTCACGCTGCTCACTTGCTGAACACCAAATGAAAAGGTGGGTTTGTTGCCACCAGAGCCTCCAAGATTAAATACCCCAGAAGACCCTGTGCTGGTGACCTGGACGCTGCCGAAGAGACTGCCCGTGGTGCTAGTGCTGATGGATGGGGATGCTGTGCCAGCCAACGTGACTGACGTTGAAGCAGCTTCTCCAGCCTTTCCTAATGACATGGGAGCACCAAAAATAAACCCAGAAGGAGGTACTGAAGACACTTTAGTTGACTGTGCTCCTGCAACACTGGTAGATGGTGCTTTAGTGGTGGTCTTGGCATTATCGTCTACTTGACCCACCCGTAGTCCCGAGAAGCTCCCAAGAGTTTCCCCAGCTAGATTGCTCTGAAACAAGTGATCTCCTGGTTTAGATGGAGGGATATCCAACTTGCCAGAGGCTGTGGAGGGAACAGATGATGTTGTTGCAGCAGGTTTGTTTGACTGGGTGCCATTTGCTGAGGAGTTACTTCCTACTGAGGCTCCTGAAGCACTTGCTGGCTTGAGGGACCCAAAGGCAAAGGAGCTCTCAGGGACTACTCCCAACTTGGAACCTCCAGCAGGCGAAAATGAATCAGTCTGGGTGGACTCTTTAGCAGGGGCTGTCAGTAAGAGAGAGAGGTTACAAACAGAGTTACAGCATGCAAAGCTCATTGATCAGTCTTACAATAGTGTGCTTTAGTGCTTCACAGACTGTCAGACAGCGCTCTTGCCTCAAACCTATAAATCCTCTGACCATCAGGTAACTGCCAGTTCCATGTGCATTCAGGAGACAGCAGTGACATCTAATTTTGGCCTTTGGCTCCTATCTCTTTTCCAACAGTTTGATAAAAATGTAAGAGACCTGGTTACTACAGGCCGTTTGCTGTTAACACCACTTTCACCCCTTCTTCCTTGGTTCAGCTAACCCTGACATTCACTGTTTAAAACAATGGCTCTGAGCAGAGTTTGGGTCATAAAAATATTTTCTACAGAATCAAATCTTTCTTTATAAATTCAACTATTTATAGACCACCAGCCAGTTTCTATGCAGCCTGTTTTTAGCTTTGAAAGACTATAGAGAAAAGCTCTCAAATGTAATTGCTGAAGCAGGTCCACTTGTACGAAACACTGCTGTCCAACAGTGGGACACTGCTCAAGTTTTAAGGGAGGGTGGGCTAGTTTTAGTTGATGCATTGACATTTCATTTCTGAGCACCAAACTGGCTTCAAATTCTGACTTGGAGCCATTGCCTTGGTGTTTGCACTACGAGTTGATTTGGAAAAGGTACAGGAGATCTGCATGGAGATCAAATAACAAAGAGCAAAAGCTTCTCAGCACAGCTGGTATTATTGTGTTTTACCATAGAAGTATATTAAGTATATTTAATTATATTAGTAAGTGACACTGAATAATCCAGCATTTGTTTCCTCCTGAGGCACTGAAATTCCTTCTTCCATCACCAGCTAACAGAGGCAAAGTTGCTCCTATCATTTCATGGAGCAGCACGAAGGAACTGCCCTCACACATCGCTGTGGTTCACAAGCCTCTTTCCTGCACCTCCCACTCCTCCTTCAATCAGGGTTATTCACCTAAGCTTTTAGGTTAACTGAATATTCAGGTTTTAGGTCAAGTTAGTTCTCTCCGCTTAACGACAACAGAGTATTAGTAGCATTGCTGTGGCTGTGATGGTTTAAGGATACAAGCAAGCCAAGATTCGTAAGAAGAGGCGCTATCTTTTATTAGAGTAACCAATAACACTGGAAGCAAGTTTCTGACCATACAGTCTCTTTTGCAAGGCTGAAATTGGAGGCAGAAAACATCCAGAACATTATAAACTAGATGTATCGGTCCCCCTTTTTCCAGACCAGGTGATCTACCTATGAAATGGAAAGGCACCCTATATACTGTCAATTCAATTTTAGAAGCAACAGCAAGCCAGCCCAAGCATGCATTCCCCTCCCATTACTGAATATGCTCATTCCACTTCATGACAGCTTTCTGCGTCAGACCACCTCGGCAACTTTAAATCTACAGATTAAAGGCAGCAGAGGAAACAACTACAGATGTTGCCCTTTTCATAAACTGGTACCTCACAGATGTTCTTGGCAGCAAATATTTTGCTCATGCTTAATTGAAAGGCAGGTGGCCCAGATTTCTGTGCGTTACAGGGCATAACCCAGCACACATATGCCATGTTATTGCAGCTACTGCAATTGTAGTAGTAGAACTGCAACGTAAAACAAGAACCACACGAATAGGGGAGAGTACGCGTTCTCTTAGCAGGGAAGAGGTTCAAACTAACCTTGCGAGGAAGCGAGGCTGGGCAGCGTTGGTGATGAAGCAGCTGATGTGACAACACCAAAGTTAAATCCAGACCTAGGAGGAAAGAGGAGAAAGGGAAAGAATGACACTTGGCTCAAAGTGTTGAAACTTCCAACCCCATGATTAACAAAACTTTGAGACTCTGATTTCCAGTGCAGACTTGCAAAAGTCAGGCACACAGGCGCAAGAAAATTTCTCCAAGAACTAAACAGGCAGAGATAAGGATGTGTACAGGCTGGGTTCCATTTGTTTCCCCTCTGACAAGGCTTCTAGAGGGTTAAAGATAGTCAGAGGTCAAAATTCTTTTGACTACCCCTCATTCTCCCCTCCTCCTTCCTTTCTGCTGTGTATTCCTTTCCCGTTCAGCACAGCAGCTGAACACTGTACACCAAATCCCGACGGCTTTTGGTAGACCAGCAAAAGCAGAAACCACAGTGGAGACTAGAGTTTATTTAAAACAGCTAAAAGGTAAGAGACAGTGCATGTACAGAAGGGAATAGCTGGATACTGCCACCCATCAGAAAGGAGATCACTCACAGCAAGACAGAAATCAACAGTTTCTATGACTATTTCACACTAAAAATATTCTGTCTTGCAAAAATACTGCGATCTTTCATAATGAGCACTGGGGACCTCCAGAGACCTTCACTCCCTGAGGGTTTTTAAGCTGTCTCCGATTCTCAAAGACCAGCTGCTGAAACAGAAGCCGGGCCGTGTAACTAAGACATCACTGACAACACACTGTATTTAGCATAGGGTTTACAGACTGAGGCACTGCAGCCTGGGACAAAGGCAGGGCTTGATTGCGTTTTGAATCTGAATTTCCATCTCTCAAAAGCACGATTTTAGCCCTCTGAAGAGCACAGCAAGGCACTTGAGTAACATCCACTTGACAAACTTGCAGAGAAATGGTTAAGACTGAAAGGCACCAGCCATTTGCAAGTATGTGTGCTCTGAAACACTTCATGTTACCCCCTTGTGAAGAGAAATTCACTGGAGTATCAGATAGCTAAACATGCAGAATTTCAAACAACCATTTCTAGGGAGTCGTCCCTCTCCCCCGAATATGAGATATGATCAAAGAAACATTTCTGTCATCGCTAAAAAAACACTCCATAAGAGATTTCAGAATAACTTTATGTTCCTAACGTGCGCCTTGCTTTGTGTTACTGTTACGTAACAGGAGTCACCAGAAGGCACAGGGACTCCCAAGTCACTGTCATGAGCAGACTACTTTTCAAGCCAAAAAATGGAATTTGTTCTGTTCTACTAAAAAAAAAAAAAAAAAGTAATTCAGTACGTTTGACCATCAGCACAAATTTCAAGCTCTAATTGGGAATTGCAGCACTTCCGTCTCTCAGACCCCTGCCAGCATCTGAAACCCATATAGGGATGCCCAGGTTAGAAAAGCTGGCATCACTCTCTGGAATACACCTTCTGAGGTGACAAGTGCTAACATGACCATGTTCATGTTCTTTCTTCTTCTCTGGGAGCAGAAGCTTCCAGTATCCAACCTCTTATCCCACAGCTGTAAAGCCAAAGTTCATTCTCACGTGCCCCTGCCCAACCTGCTAGGGATGATTCTTCTGCTACTGCTCTTTGTTCACTGAATAAAGAACGACGTTTAAGATGAGCTGTGGTCTGCCTTTTTCTCCTCTTAACCCCAACATAAACGTTCTTCTCTGACTATGAGAAGCGGTGATGTGTGCTCAGAGACAGTGAACCCAGGGCATCAGGCCAGGAGTCGGTGCTTTAACCACAGTCACATCGCTCTGATCTCGAATCCTCATCTGAGGTTGAAAAATACCAGGACACACAGCGTATGACTAGTTCAATAGTCCACTATAGATAAACCCAAGAAGAAAGCCAGCCATTACTTACTTTTGATTAGTTACAGATTGAAAAAATCTCAGAGCAACAAGATACTGTGTCAAATTCTCTCAGACCTTCAGACCTCACTCAGGTAGGCCTCCACAAACAAGAAAGCCTTCCGAGACCTCTGGCACCACCCCTGCCCTCCCAATCTAACATTTGCAAGTGCCACTTCACAGTATTACGCAGCTCGTAGGTTAACACTTGCGTAACAGCCAATATTCGCATTTCACATCAACTACAGAGAAATCTGAACGTTCATACAGACCCCAGGGAAGAAAACGAGAATGTCGTGTTCAGCTGTGCCGTTGTTTGTACTGATGTCATCGCAGGAGAAGTCATGGCTGTGACTGTTTTCACTGTCCCTTGTCCTGTTAGTTACAAGAACAAGCATTACTAAAGAAGCAGAAAGCACCCTGTCACCCAACCATCAGGAAAGGGAGGTATGGTTTGCACACAGGGTCCGCAATTTTATCGACTGGAAACAAAGCTTTTTTGCCACTTATACCAGGTCTGGTGTTTCTACACAGAAATATTCCTGCTACTGCTATAACATCCGAGAACACAAGAATTATTTCCAAGATTTAAGGCAACAGCATATATCAGATTAGAGCAAAGATAGGTGTCATCATCCTGACAGTAAAAATGAAATCAAGAAGTCCTTGGTAAGATCTCTCATCAACTTATCAAAACACATTTCAAATAAAAAGGAAACTATCAAATTCAGGAGCTGACATTTTCAATAAACCAAAATTTAAGAAGCGTTTGCCAAGTCAAATATGATTCCTAGCTATTTTTACTGCTTCTTACCCCTGGCTAAGAGGCAACCTACATCCACGGATTAAAGGCAGAAGAGCAACAGAGATGGATTTCAGACATTTATGCAAGAGGTTTATAAAACCACGTCCAAACACAAGCATTATCATCTAATACACAGTACAAATCAATTCCTTCCTTCCCTAAGTGTTTCCTCGTCCCCGTTTGCACTGACTGATGTAAACTAAGCATTCCTTTCCTTAGGAACTCCTGAATTGTGCGCGACTGATCACAGTACCTGAACTGGCTTTGCTCATACAGCTCAGTGCTCAGCAGACGCAGCACCTGCAGCAGTTCATCTCCATCTAGATCAGATACTCCTAGGGTGCTGCATGTTCAAAAATCAAACCAGTGTGTTTAAAATGTTTTTTAGACATGAAAACCATGCTGGTTTAAAACAAGACAGCAAAGACAGCTGCTTTTGATTTGCTGTCAGAACGCTGTAACCTTTGGTAGATGTGCTTTCAGTTTTTCCTCAACCAGGGTTATACATTCCGAGTTCACCCTGAACAAGGAAACGTATCATTGGATTCCAGATGGAGGTACAGAGACAAAACACAGGGCTGTATACAAAAGCACTCTGCTGCTCTTCTGTAACTTCGTCTTCCCGATTCTCTCCCTCGAGACTGGCACAGCAACCTCTGAGGAGAGGCAAAGCTTTTTCCCCTCAGTGTCTTCATTCTCTGGATTGCACACCCTGCCAGGAAGCGGGAGACATCCCGGCCTCCACGAGAGACAACTTACCTGAGGTTTTGCTGCCAGATGATGCTGGACTGGCTGTAGGTGCCACAGGACAGGGTGCACACACAGAAGAAGGTGGAGTCTGTCCCTTAAGCGAGCTTGTTAGAGGTGTCTAAAAACACAACACCACTTCGAGTCAGCGCAGTCTGTCCATTAACAAAGGTCCTTCTGAGCTTGGTCCGGTATTCTGAGCATCATGCAATGACTTAAGAACAAACCAGAGCAAGGTGGCCAAAACACCTGGAAGTGCTGTTCACTCTGGGGCACCCATTATGTCGGGACAGTTAAATACAGGGTCAGTACTCAACTTCTTCAACAAGTCTCTTGCAGAGGCTAGCAAGCCTCCATGGGCAACAGCTCCATGACCCCAGGGCACAAAGACTGCTGCATGGTTTTGTGACTTGTGGATATAAAACCCAGCAGCTTGTTGACCTATAACAAATGTTTTCAGTAGAATAACAGGATAGGTAAACTACTCTCTCACTTGATTGCCTAGCACTTTTAATTTTGCATGAAATTTAGGTACATCTACTTAATACAGTTTCCATTGTTGTTAGCTGCAACCCTTACTGCTGCAAGGCTGTGGCCACTAGAAAGCTGCAAGTCATCAAAAGAGAAATGCAAGACATAACAAAGATATGCCTGGCATCACACTGTCGAGGTCACAGATAAATAAATGATTTGCCTAGAATGCAGGGCAAGCTGCAAAGAGAGATTTTTAGATGACCTGTTCACCAACAATTAAATCCCCAAACCATGCCGAGCGTTCCCACACACAGTATTCCACAGGGAAAGGGTTCTATATCAAGGTACCTGTTTAGCTTGATTTGTAGCAACAGTTGCCAAAACTTGGTGGACTGCCTGAGCTGCAGACTGAGGTACAGATGATCTTAAAAAGAAAAATTAAAAGGTTAAATGAATGACTAGTCTAACAGAGGACGTCCTCGCCCCTCAAAGCAGAGCTTCCAGAAGTCTTCAACCACCACCACTATTAAAGATTCCATACGCAACTCCAAACGAACAAATCTGATTAGGGAATAAACCTCTTAAATGAATCAGCCACATTTAACAAAGGAAGTCTGCAAATGTGTTTAAAGCTCTAGACTTAAACGATCAAGGCTTCTTCACACAATCTTGTCTCTGAAGAGAGTGAGGCCTTTCTACTTTACAGGGAGTTGACGAAAAATCAGCAGGTAAGGGGATTACAATTTTATGCCTAGTGGATAACAAATGTAAGCAGCTTCCTTTATAGTGTGAAGCCCAGACAAGTACATGCGACTCTTCAACGCTGAGCAAGGAGACAAAGCTGGGGGTGGCGGTGGGGAGAAGCGCTCCATGTCTTTGAAGTACAGTATAAACGTTAATGAAGTTGTGGCAAGAACTGTGATACAACTGACCTTTATTCTACATTACAGGTTTCGGAACCCTGATAATGAAATAAATCGTATGTCAGAGCCCACTGACAACTGCTGCAGAACGGCAGCTTCTTCTGGGCTGAAGCATCCTACCTACATGCCATGGGTCGTCACTTTAACTTGGGAACAGCCACCCAGCTTTAGCATCTCCTCAAGTCTGCGGCTCACCAGGTTCAACAGCTTAAATGGTCAATACCAGAAGCTTTTGGAAGCTTAAATTCAACACCGATTGCATTCTCTTGGTGGCAGAGGCCAGCTTTCCCTTACTCCAGTAGGCTCTTTCCATCTGTTTCCGAAGGCAATAAGCAATCTCCCTACTATAGAAAGGGCTGAGGCTGCAAATCCCAGACAGTAAGTGAATCTGAGCATTAAAAATTGTATCTCTAAAGCACGAGGACTCCCAAACTGCATTTACCGTTTGGTCAGCTACAGGCTAACGCATAGGAATTTCCTCCTGTATTCCACAGGAAGGGGACACAGGCATGAGGCAGTAATTTTGCATAGCCACTTTGTCTTGGATAGGGTTTTGTGCCCTGAAGAGCTCTGTGTTACTAGAAAGTTCTTCTTTCCAGCAATGAGTGCTCTCTACATTGCATGGCCCGGATTTGCCCTCTGCCCAGAGCAAAAGTAAAGCAAACAAGGAAAACTTCAGATCAGCACTGGAAAGAGTCTCTGAAAACAGAAGACAACAATGGAAGGTCTGTGAAATTTATGATAGGGTGAGACCTCTTCCCCAGAAATCTCAAGATCACTTGACCCACATCTTCTCCGACAAGGCTATAAAAATGCTGGGTTTGACTTCAGTTGTGGAAAGAGGGAGTTTTTCACTGAAAACTCTATGTAAGTAACTAGAGTGGGACCACCACCACACCCAGCCACAGGCCACTGGACAACAGATAACAACTGAAAAATCATTCCTGCTTTTTTTTTCGAAGAGTGTGCTGTGGCAGCAAAAGAGAGCCAGGATGTCTGAAGTAGCACAAAACTGATGAATTAACTTTGCTGGGTGAATGCTCTTTATTTTGTGCTGAATCTGACTGGCAGGCACGGTTCATTTGGGTAGAATGTGTAGAGAGCACACTTTTATGAGGCCAGCTATAAAGTAAGACTATAAAAGCCTTCAAGATAGCAAGCTAGCTGGTGTTCTATAAATTAGGGAGATCGATCAATACTGCCAGTCCAAAACCACTTGAAAATAAGATTGGGTTTCGTTTGAACTGTGGTTAAAGACCTATCTCACGTATCGCTCACTCATGCTTTTGTCTGTGTACAGCCACTACTCTACTTCTTTCATCACAGTTTCGATGAAAGACGGGGTGGAGAACTCTTCCTGGTCATGACACTGGTTTTAGCAAAATTTCCCAAGCAGAGTTGTTTGGAAATTTTACTTTGAAAAGATGTAGCGCTGCCCTTCCTCCTCTCAGTTTATCACTTTAAGGGGGAGGGGGGGGGAGGAAATTAGAGTAAAAATGTCCCAAGTGGTTTCCCAATTAAAATGCAGAAGAAACCATGAAGTAAATTGCAAGGTCAGCAGCCAAGTACCACCACTGTAAGACTCTGTTCCCTTTTTGAAAAGCTGCATCAAAGTAATTTCCCCTTTTTCCTTTGACAATGAAGAGCATACACAGACAGATGAAACCCAGAAATGATGTAACAACAGAAATCGTTCCAGGAGCTGCACATACAGCCCACAATTATATGGTTAAAGCATTTGCAACTCCATGTGGACTTACAAACAGGTATGTGGTGAGTTTATCCTGCTTTCAATGCCTTTGCACCTTAACAGAAACGCAGTAACCCCAGCTTTGCTCTTTTTAGTAAGGCCCCTGCCTCCCAGCCCAGAAACAGCCAGGCGCTATCTTGGTCTTAAGCAATGTCAGGAACTCCAAGCAAAGAGAGCTTCAAGGTCGTTATGACGACAGGGAAAAGGACTAGTTCTGGGCTGATCCCCAGGCTCTGTCATAAGACAGAAATCTCTGGAATGAGCTGAGCTGGCTGTTGTCTGTAGGAGGCAGAGAGTAGAAAAGCCAGAGTTACAGCTAACTTGAACAAATTCAATGATAAATATTAGAAGACAACATTCATAATTACTCATGAGGACGACAGCCCTGCAGCTCTCTATTTTTCCAAAGTGCTCAGCCCCTACTGACACCCAACCCTTCAGTCAAAACTCAGATGTCAGAAAATTTGAGGTAGATTTCCAGAAGAGCCAGAGCACGGTTTTCCCTCCCTCAGGGGGTGAATCTAGGTATAGACAGAAGAGGCTTAATACCAGAGGTTTTCTCCATAATGGATAAAGTAGAAGGAACAACATCTGGGCAGCTTAAGGCCACAGACTACACTCATCAACAGAGGGGTGCACTCCCCTCACAGAAAGAGGCAGAACAGAAGCAGTGCCTGGAGAGGTACCAGGTTCAAAGTACATATCAGCAGTGAAACTACTGGATCCTAAAAGGAGATGATGCACTAAAATGCATTTCACAGCCTAATGGAGAAGGAGGTTAATACTGGTCTCAGTGTTTGTTCAGGACAAGCCATTAGCAAATCCTTGAATGACCTGGATAGAAAATACTTCTTCCTTTCATTCCACAAACCCAAGGCTCTTCTCTAAATGCATCCACCTTAGCCTGGCTATGCAAGGCCTATGTAAAATACTACTACTGCTCCCCACCGGCAGACGTGCTCTATTGCAGGTGCTGTGGAAGGGTACCAGAAAGACGGGGAGCACCCACTCACCCTATTACCGCGGAGACCGCCGGACTCAATGCACCAGTCTTGAGCTCTCGCACATTCACCACCTGAGGAACGTTCTTCAGAGTTGATTCAGTCAAGGAGGTGCTTACAGCTTTAAGGAAAAAAAAAAACCTGTTGAAGATGATCTCCATATTATGCATTTTATTCGATATGGTGTCTATAAGTAACTCCAGAAGAAATCCATGCATGTTTCTAGAAGGTACATGGTTCATCTGGCCCAAAATTTGATACCTCAGCCTTAAAAAGGACTCCAAAGAAGCATACAGCTTTCTATGGAGCCAGCATGTTTTTCCTTGCCAGTGGACCAATCCAATTACTCTTACAAACTTTCCTTCACCTACATCGTAACATCTTAGGCAAAGAGAATTGACCTGCCTAGTTACACCCCAGCCTCTGCCAGGATTCACGTCAGCAGTCCGCTTTCTACGCTCAAGGAGAATAAACTAATCCAATTCCTCCACCAGTGACTGAATTTTGTTTCTTTTCTGCACTGACTCTGCAACAGTGGGGAAGCACAGAGAAACGGCTAAAACCAAACAAGAAAAGCTTAAACTGGGGATGCCCTGTCCTGTCCACTCAAAACCTTACAAACAGATCTACGGCTTAACAGTTCACCTTTAAACTTTTCAATATGAAAATGGTTTTACAGTTTAGATCTCTAATTGCATAGCTAATAATGAAGAGTTATTGATACAGGCCAGTGACATCCTTTCTCAGCTCTCCAACCGTTTCTTGCACACAGATCAATTACCATGCCACAAGTCATGGACAATTCTGCCACTGCACAGATGAAGAGGGTCATAAAGAAACCCGAGGTGGGAGCTTCTACAGCATTTTGTACTAGTAGGTTACAGGAAGAAAGACCACCAAGAAACAATAGGTAGCTCAGAGGTGCAACAAACAGATCTAGATCACATTTTGGTTGATAATCTCCTCTGAGAGCACAAAATCCCTGTGAAAGCCACATCCAACTGCTCAGAAGTCACTTGGGCAATTAGCTATCCTGTTACCTGGGGACTGGTTAGCCATCTGCCTCCGCAGAGCTGCGGCAGCAGCTGCTTGTGGTGCTGGAACAGTGACAGTGGGAGCAGGGGCCCCGTGTTTCACAGTCTTTGTCGCAAGCATTGTACTGTCCGCCCCTTGCGGTATGATTCTGTTTGAGGACGTAGGCACTAAAAAACAAATGAACAAAAACATTACAGCTCGCTGTGTCTCTACAAACGAGGGCGACTTGAAAGCGTTTGCTGAACTACAGCTCCAAGTACACAGCTTCCTTCTGACAAGACTGATGTGCAGGCCTTTTAAACAATCAACACAATCTGTCCCTGGCAGTGTCTGTATATCCCAATGAATTTAGCAAGTAAGTCTTAATAGCTGTCATTTCAATGCATTAGATGACTTTCAGTTTGCTGCTACAGACACTTCTGCTGACGCCTTGTTTTTCTCTCCGGCTAGAGAGATTAAAGAAACCTCTCACACAGTGAAAACCGAGCGCATGCAAATATAGTTCTTAGTGTGACTCACTGGGCTCAGAACTCCTAACCTCAGCCACACCAACCAAATGCAGGAGTACTTCATACTGCTGCTCTGTGGGCATTATTTGGAGAAATAATGGCATACACTTACAACAAATTACGAAGACAGTACTACCTATGGTCGGTACTGTCTGAAAGAACCAGGCTATCAGAAAAACACAGTCAAGGAGTCAAGGTACTTTAGCACTTTTAGCTCAAGGTTACAATGCCACCTTGCAAACTGCTTCTGGAAACTTGGCAACGGAAATCTGCATGCTGTAATCTCCTTTCTCCAGGACCTGAAGCACTGGCAATAGGCACAGTGGTTAAAGACACCGAGATCATATGCAGAATAGGAGAGAGACTGCAAAACCAACTCACGCAAAGTAGCCATGGAGAGGTGCTGTTTCCCAAAGGATGGAGACTGAGCCATCAAACCAGGCTGGACAGAGGGAGTTCGGACCACAGGAGCGTGACGAAGGACTTGGACTGGAGCAGCCTCTTCTTCCTGGTCCACTGCCTGTGAATCATCATTCTCCAGCGACTGGGAAACTGAGGATGTTGAACTGACTTCATCCAAATCTTCATAATATCTTGTGGACAGGAAGGCAGAGCGGGACAAGGTTGCTGTAATATCAGAAACAAAATCATGTTTGTGTAGTAAGTTGAGGGAACCATCCAGCCTGACACCCAATAAAGAGACACCCTGGTTTAGGACACTCTTGTACTGGCTTGTTTTAATCCTGCATTGATAGGATTTGAATTCACAACTGCCACAGAAGGCAGCCTTCAACAAGATGGTAACTGAAGGAAATTCTTAGTGACGGCAGATGGGGGAACAGGTAATGAGATGGAGGGATTGAGGAGTGAGAAGCCAAAAGCTAACTGCAGGGCTGATTCCCACAGCAGGTAAGTCACACTCCTGGAAAGCATTTCAGACTTCTGTGGTAACTAAAGGTTTACCTGGAGCTGTAGACCTAACTGGTGGAGTTTTCCTCTTAGCTAGAAAATTCCTCAACTGTGCCTGCTTCACATGGGATAATTTAGCTGGAAAACCAAAAACACTTCAATTAGTTCATGAACTGCAAGTAAAAAATGGTAATTCACAATTATGGTGTGAAAGCCAGGAAGAAGGATAAATTACCAGGTACTTTAGGCAGAGGTTTGGCATGTGATTCCAAGGTAGTTTTCATCAAGGCATTGCGCAGGCTTTCAAGGTCACTGTCAAAACTGAGACAAGGCAGAGCCATGAAAAACCATGATCAGCAGAAAGAAACCAACCAAATCAGAACAAGAAGGGGCCGAAGGAACCTCTAGAACCACTGGCTTATCTGGAAGAACAGTTGGCTCCTTTAGATACTGTGCTATTTAAATATATGTAGCTTAATTATTTTGGAAATTCTAAGAGCCATTCACTTCTTCCCCTGAATTCAGGCAGAAAACCAGCCGTACCTCAGCCTGGAGGCCCTACTATCCCGTTCACTACAAAAAACACAACTCTTACGCGTATCAGAAATTTCCCCTCAAACACTGTGTCAGAACATAAGCCACGAGCTTCGGTATTACCTGGGCACAGTTTAGTATCATTTTTAGGACATCCTGTCCTCCCATACCACATCCATAAAACACCATTCTTTGGAGGATGCACCACTGCCACATTGCTCAGGGGAAGAGAGGAATGTCAACACCACTCAGGAAGTGGTGTTTCACGTACCTTTGAGCACTGCTAAGAGAAGATGGATCACTGGGAACACTCCACTGAGATGTCTGATTATACAGGCGGAGCTGCTGCAGACTGTTCATGAGCTGATTTAGTCTCTTCCTCTGCTGACTGATTATTTCCCGGTTATTAGCCAGGGTGTTAAACAAAGTCTCTCGCTCAGGAACTATCAGACGCCTTAAGACATCAGATCAAGAGACAGGGATAAGGACCACTCTACATACCTGGCAACAAGCAGGCATGCATACACACAGCAGTTTAGTAGTTCTAGCTAATTAAACCCCACAAGGTCAAACACAGTTTGGTCTGAACACCAAAGCAGTTCAGTTTGGCTCAAATGCACATTTCTCCTTTTGATATGCTGCAAGTTTATTCATTTGCCTTGTTTACTTCAAGACGTTTTATTTATTAGAAAGGTTTCATTAGGTACCACCAATGGATGCATTTGGTTTCTACAAAGCTTGACAGGTTCTTCCATAAGCACTTTTTACACTGTACACACACACACAGCAGCAAGCTTGGAACACGTGTGAAGCCAAACAGTCCAAACCCACAGCTCCCATTTGGTGCCTTTGTCAAGCTTTATTTCTAAAGCTCTTTGAAAAAGGTTATACTGTTAAACGGAAAAAGGCTTTTCTGCTGATGAGAGGTTAAAGCCTGATTCGCTGACATGTTCCTTACAGTTGTTCCCTTTTCAGTTACTTACTTCTGCTTTCTCTTCTGTTCCAGGTGCCGATCCCACTCCAAATCCAGAACATCATTCACATCCTGAACAGCAAACTTCACGTACTGGTGCAAGCGTCTGATTTCCTGCCATGCAAAATAAAGTTGGTTTTTAATTCACTTCAGAAACCTCAGTTTCAGCTGAAGAAGGTGACGACCTTTTGAGCTCATTCAGTCCAAGCCATGCAGCACTCTCCCGTATTTCTGCCTGGAAAGTTTTGTTCAGCGTAACAGAACCCAACAGAGTGAAAATCTACTTATCAATCAATGGGGTACCTACAGGGCTTAGATGTTTTGTACCAGCTCTCAACTAGAAATAATACTTTCCATAATGTTTGCAAAACACCGCCAGGTCTTTACAAAAAGGGTTTTATAAGGCATTATACAAAGTAAGTTTTATTTCAAATCTCATTTCCAGAACATGAGTCGTTTGCTCCTATTTTACCACGCTGAAACTCCTAGCAATTATAGGTGATCAAAGCTTCAGAGGCCATTCACATGGCTCTAGGATGCCAGCATTCACAGACTATGATTCATGAAAGCACTCACAAATGCTCATAATTCCCATGTTAAGGCAAGGAATTAACTTGATTTTTATAGGCAGGAAAGGAAAAAAAAAAAAGCACAGGGAAAGGGTAAAGCGACTTATCCACGACCACAAAGTTGCACAACGGGCACAACTAAGCCAGAGGCCTCTGGCTACAAGCCCTGCTCCCTACACAAAACCAACACTCAGTCTCACTACTGTCACCCCTCCAGCCTGTCACGGCACAAACATGTCCTGAACTCTGATCGCGTAAAACAGAAGTGGAAACTGCAGCTGGTGTCAGCTCATCTCAACAGAATGCTGCTCACTTAAATACAGGGATGAAGTAGCCAAGTAACACACCTTGGGAAAAAGAACCCCACACTGCAACTGTGTTCAAGCTAGAGCATGAAATTCTAATGCAGCACACCGAACCTGAAACCAAAGGCAGTACTGCTGTGGGCTGAGTGGTACACACTCAAGCACAGGTTTCCTCTCTCCAGCAGCTGCGAGCATGATATAGCAGCATCTCTCTGGACAGGAAATTGGCTGGACATAGGAGGAGCCTCAGGATCTTTAAAACTTCATTGAACGCTAATACAAAGTTGACTAAATAAGCTTTTCTCACCCAGAAGAATGGGGATGATCTAGACTGAACAAAATTTAAGAGTCAGACTAGAGCTGTCTTTCTTGTACTTTCAGAAAATTGACCTGAAAGCTCTTTCCTTACATCCCAATCCACTTCCACTTGTCTCCCACTGTTATTCTCTTTCCCCATGATCCTCTCTCTACAACAGGGTAACAAATATTTCAAGATTATCACCTCTCTGAAGACACAAGCATAAGCCTGAGGTGTCGCAGAGCCACACTGGACATCACAGGAGGCATACAATTAAGACTGTGAGTCAATCTACAGAATCCAGGTGAAGATTAGAGATCAGACCTAAAAGAAATTACTCCAGGTCAGCTGATTTCTAGCAACTATCTGTGTGAGTGCTCCCCATAACTGCTGCAACAAAGACAACAGCGAATTATGCCTGCTAGTCAAACTTCTTGAGGGGAACTTAGCAGTGGAGAAAAGACCAAGTATCATTTGTAGGGCACATTCACTCTATTTTGCTTAGGGTTAAATAGCCCTCTCATCATCAGGGCTGTAACAAAAGAGTGCTTCATTCCTGGGTTTTTTGTGCCTTTGAAAGCCTCTTTATGTACTGCTGGTTATCTTCCTTTGTGCCCCAGCTTTCAGAATATCATTTAGTTTTATGCTCTGCCATCCATGAAATTAACCACACAATTCCATAAGTCATAATAAATCATCAAATTGTTCCATAAGGCACTTGCCGAAGATAAAAATAATTCCAAGAGCGCTTCTACAAAGCGTTGAAAAGAAATAGTATTCTTTTAACTGAAATCCCTGAGCAAACACTACAGGCTGAGAAGGAACAGGATGCCAAGCGTCACATTCTAAGCTTGGAACAGACTTGGATCTCAGTAGCAGGAGGTCTGAAGCATCACTGCAAATGGCAACAAGGCAGAGGAGCTTTAGGAGAAGATTTTCCACGTCTTACAAATTCAGGAAAAACAAAACTCACTACACTTTTGCCACATTATGTTGAAACAGCAAATACCTAGGGCAGAACAAAAGTGCTGGGCACGTGCACATGCAAGTTCAGTTTTATTTTATTTTAGACTCTAGACTGATCAGAAGTTGGCTGACATGCTTCATACCTGAAGCTGTGCTTCACTCTTGGGATCCAGAGGTTTCTTATAGAGCAGGTGTAAATACCCCAAGGTATGATTCCGTTCATTCTGTTCTCTAGCCTCTTCTACCCCTGCAAATCCTTCCAGCAACGTTGTCTTCAAAATACCAATATCTCCATGAAGTGACTGCAAACAGAAATAGAACAGAAGGGACAAGGTTCAAAGTGACATTTTTTCATTGCCACCTTCAGCACAGGGGTTTCTGCAAACGTGTGCTGGACAGCACAAATGCAAACGTCACCCCCGCATTAAAGCGGCGTAGTCGGACGTTCCATCTGCATCAGCTCAGCTTTGGCAGGTTAAATAGGAACATCAGGTGAGGAACAGTCATTGCTCACCTCTGTTGTCTCTTTGATTTCCAAGAGGAAGGTGTGAAGATCATCTGACTCAGATTGCAACATCTTCATTTCCTCTGGAGTACCCACTTGGAAACAGGCTTTGGAAGTCCTGGCCTTCAGCTCCTCCATCTCCTTTTGAAAATGTGCAATCTACAAAGTGAAGCGGGAGGGAGAAAGCGCAGCCGCTGAAACACAGCAGGGTCTGGAACAAATGCTGCAGCTCTGGGATAATGCTTCTCCTACACCATGAACACCTGTGGCTTTGCAGCCGAAGCAGGAAAACTCTTGTTGAACACCAACAGGAAAGATTCAAGTTTTCCAGCACAGCGACTGAACAGGACACAAACAGCAATTACAAACCAGGCTGATGATCCTGGGAAAAAATTCCATTGCAACTCCTTAACTACAGACAGACACCATCAGAACAGAGGTGAATTGCAAATAAGTGTCTGTGTACACACAGAGGGGTCTTACAGCTTCTAAAATGAAGAAAACTGCTTGAAAAATCTCACCTCCTCTCTGATTCCTGCTATGACAGGGTCTGAATCCTTCCACTGGTGGGTCTGTTTCTCTAAAGCTGTGCTAGGGACTGCTGGTTTGCCCTAGAAAAAAATAACAAAATCAGTATTAGGGATATATCCTCAGCAACAGGGAGCTGCAATATCAAAAAAGAATACCAAAAAAGGCCTGCTGTTGGAAATGCCATTCAGACACCAGGAAAAAAATTGACATAAGAGTAGTTTACTGTGGAACGGGCATGTCTGAAGTAGAACTGCGGACTAGCTGGAGATACACGGCTAAAGCTTCATGAAAGCAAAGGAAATGTGTGTGCTGCTCTGTATTCAAACTGAAAGAGGGGAGGTTTAGATTGGACATCAGGAAGAAATTCTTCCCGCAGAGGGTGGGGAGCACTGGGACAGGTTGCCCAGAGAAGCTGTGGATGCCCCATCCCTGGGAGTGTCCGAGGCCAGGCTGGATGAGGCTTGGAGCAACCTGGTCTGGTGGAAGGTGTCCCTGCCCATGGCAGGGGGTGGGACTGGGTGGGCTTTAAGGTCCCTTCCCACCCAAACCAGTCTCTGATTCTGTGATTAATGCTTTAATATCCAACAAACTTGGTGTTTCTCCTAGTGCAGAGTCAAGGCATCTCTTAACTGCTTATTAGCCAGGAAAGCTGTGAACCCTCATCTCCATAACAACAGGAAGAACTACTTTCTACAACTCTGATCAGGACAGCTTACATCAAACACAGCTCTCAAAAGACTTGACCAGAACACGGTTTGAGTCCCACAGATTTGCTACTATTTTAATGTCAAAAGCTAGCTAATTCTTTGACCTAAGAATAGTAGTTCAGTCTAATGAATTCTAAGCAATTCATGGGCCATGTAAAAACACTCAACCTCCAAAGAAACCACTCAAGTTCCCGTTACCTGAGTAGAGCTTGGCTTTGCTGCCAAAGGGGTGATTTTGGCTGTCTTCTGTACTAAAGAACTTGAAGGTATATTTTGAGCAGGACGTGCCACTGGAATTTAAAAAGAGGAATAGTAATTTATTAACTTACATAAAGCCTGAGAAAACAGGTTGTGATCAGACAGAACCATAATCCCCACTGTCAAATCCAGAAGTAACAGTGGTGTTCCTGCACTGCAGCCCATACACCTTCCATGGTGGGGTTTTACTCCCATCTGACTTCTCAACTGTCACTCTCCAATATCTGGCTGTACCACCTCAAAACCCCCAGACGATCATTTGAGGGATGGAATATGATTCTGCTAACCCTTGAGTGCTATCTAATTTATCTTCTTTGTGACCAGTCTGAATAGGCTGTACCACCTCAAAACCCCCACTCAGACGATCATTTGAGGGATGGAATATGATTCTGCTAACACGTGAGTGCTATCTAATTTATCTGAATAGTCACCCCAGATGCAAGATAAGGCACTGATTTGTGTGACTGCCCAGAAACATTCCTAATCAGATCTGTGTTACAGAGCCCTGAAAACGCCAGAACTTCTGGATGAACTTAAGATGCTGAATATATTTATTTCCTGTATGGCTCTCTGAGGAACAAAAAGCACAAATGGAAAAACGTCTCAGTTCCAGTACTAAGTCCATCACATCATTACCGTGTGCACACCAGGAGGTCTACTGCATCAGTAAAAAGCAGCAGGAAAACCAAGAAAGAAGCCAAATAAAGCTCACTATGTCCTGAAACTTTTAGAACATCGTTTCTATCATTATTATGCCTCAGGTTCCTACCTGCGGCAGGCACGGGGGTTGAAGCCTTCAGTGGTGTGGCAGCAGAGGCTGCGAGGGGTGTGGGCTGGCCCAAAGTGCCTCCAGAATCAGTTTTGGAAGTCGTCGAGAATGAAAATGTTGTGGAAATGTACTGACCACTACTGCTAGTGGGAGAAGAAGTGTCTACAGCAGTGAACCTGCAACAGAAAGCAGAACATCTTTCAGCTCTGAACTGGTTGTGGCTGTTTCCCTCCATCCAAAATGAAGCACTAAGTTCTAATGAATTAGCATCCTCTGGGATCTGCAACAACTCAAGTTCCAGCCACAAAATTACAAGTGCAGCTTCTGGAGATAGTGGGAAGGAGCCATCCCAGACAGGAATTCATCCTTTCTGAGTATGTGGAACCACAAAGACTGCTACCACAGACCAAACCAGCGAGCAAAAGATAAATGCCAGCAAAATCTGCCTGTTTCAAAATGCACCTCATCATTTTGCACCAAAGCACCAGCTACAGCAAACCTGAGCTGCCCCTCAGCGTTGTCCTTGCAGCGAGGCTCAAACAGAAATTCCGCACGAAAAAATGGATTTCCATTCATCTGCAAACTTGGCTCCTCAAGGCAACCAATTTAAATACTCAGCCAATTCACAAGTGTATCATTTGCTTTATACACAAAATATAAAATTCAAAAAGCCCTAAGAGCTACCATCAGATGCTGGTGCAGTAAAGAATTTTCTAATTAAAAAATAATCATTTGAACCATCAGAAATTTCTTACGATGCATTTACATGAAAATTACTCTCTCCAGAAAGCAGCTCCAATTGAACATTGCTCTGTGTTTTAAACCACTCTTTCTAAAATAAGAGAGCAAGTCTCAGGAGCTGCAGGGAAGAGTGGGTGTTCGAAATCTGAGAACATTCATCCCTCAAATCCATTTTGCTTAGTTTCTAATCAATATTAGTTTTCTTTCAGTTAGTAGGAACAAGCTTTGAAGATTTCAGATCCTGTGTTCAGTGACCACACATCCACTTAAGAAAAAAACCAAAAGGTCTGGCACCTTCTCCTGGAGTGGAAAAGAAAGCCATCAGCTATGGATACAGCTTCCTCTCAGCTCTGCAACTTACTCTTTAGGCTGGGGATAAGGAACCTTCTACTAACGGTTTAAGAAACTTGGGTTATCACCACCACACTAAACCAGTCCCAGACATAAGGGATTTCAAATCCCAGTGTTCCCCAAGAGTCTTTAATGTTGATTTGCATCAGAGCAAAGCACGGAATTACTATGTGATGCCTGTGAAGCTAAGACATTAAAAAAAAAAAGATAGGTCTCTGGCAATTTGGCAATTATCAGTCTAATTTTTGGCATTGTCCCTTCTCGAATATTTTGCCCATGAACACAACCTCCGGCATGGGAAGCACTGAGGGTTTTCACGGCCAAGAGGTTACATCTTTGATAAAAAGAGATTTCCTTAGTGCTTTCTTGGGAGCATAAGGAACAACTGTCAGGGCAAAAAGCCAGAAACCATCTTCAGAACTACCATACATTGTCCAGGCCTGGAGCAATTTAACAAGTATCCAGCCATTAACTACTGTATCTATTTACTTCTCACTGAGGTTCACTTTGACTGAAGCAGCTGAAGGGGCAAAAGACGACTTCTGTGCAACAGGTGTGGAGGAGAGTGGTGGCCCAGGTGAGCTGTCTGCAGCTGGTTTAAAGTTCACGGATCCAAACGAAAAGGAGGTGGCAGTAGCTGTAGTGGTGCCTATGGAAGGAGCAGGAGTCACGGATGCCTTGGGAGAAGCAGACGAGAAAGAGAACGTTGCTGCTCCAGTCAGACTGGGAGCCAGGGCTTGCTTGGAGGCATCGGGGGCGGAGGAGTAAGGTGGAAGATCGCTCCCTGTAGTGCCAGGCATCTTCACAGCTGAAGTCAGGAAGGAAAAAGCAGCTGCTCCCCCTGCTGCAGGAGCCTGACTTGAGGTGGGCACAGGAGGAGCAACCCCTGGTCCTGTCTCAGGCTTTAAAGAAGTCGGAGGAGTGGTTGGAGTTGCGGCAGTACTTCCTGCAGAAAGACAAATGGGGAAGGGACTCATTTGGCTGCACCAACTAATGGCAGAAGGGATTGCAAGGCCAAATGCTGTTTGATGGGGACAGTTCAGCGCTCACTGGACAGCGAGGAAGAGATGACAGAGCCAGGCTTTCAGTCCCCAAACCCACTAAGTGATACAGGAACTGCTCAAAGTCCAAGCCACGATCAATACTAGTCTGTCTAGATTAATGTGGTCTGGGATTTCCTGTGAAAAGGCTTCACCTTTCTCCATTGATCTTGATGAGGTTCCTGTCAACTCAAATAAAAGAGGCTGTCGGCACCCAAGTCAGCCAGTGCTGCAGAGAGGCAGGCTGCCAAACAGCAGCATTCTGTTCGGGGAAGGAGAACCAAAATTTGGGCTTAGGGAAGAAAATGGTGGGTTTGCAATTATTATGGCATAACAATGAGCTTACCTGCCTACCCCAGCACAGGAAACTGCTGCTTCACACTGCACATAGCAACACATATATAACTCAGCTATTACTCTCTACCTGCTAACAATTTTCACAGTGCTGCAGAAAGCTACTGTTTAAATAAGCTTTTGCTGCAGTCAAACTCCTTAGTTTGTACCACCACCTCCTGTGGCAAAACATACAGGGGAAAACCACCACCTCTGCAGGACACAGACCATGCTCTGGGTCTGCTCAGTGCTTGATCCTTGTCCCCAGATACAGCCCACAGCCCCTGCCGCAGTTCCAGCCACGCAGCCCAAAGCTGGGCAAAGGGCCTCCTAGAATTGCTTTGGCCCTGTTCCCCAAGGGTTGACTGCACAGTAGAGTCTAAGTGCAGAGTCTGCAAAACACTCGAGATCCCGTATAATGAACGGGACTTGATAATTCCATGCTGATGAGCAAAAACCAGAACAGTTCCGGGAGCACAAAACACCCAAGAACTGTTCACCATTATCATTATAAAGAAAAAAGATAATGTATTTTCTGTGATCACATACATGTGCAACTAGCAAACTTACAGATGCACAATCGTAAGTGTTTCCCTAGCAAGCTGGAGCACTTACCTCCTGATTTTGGAACTCTCTCCCCCACTAAGAGTAACGGCTCTGGGGTCACAATAAGCGATCTGACTCCCGGGTTTTGATTGATCATGTAAAATGGGCAGAGCACACCATCCGTAGAGAGCAGGATCAGGACTGGAACTGGAGGAAGGGTCCTCTCATCACCTGCCAGAAACCGCAAATGTAAGTCCTGCAGCCAAAGTTTGCTGTTCTGTTGCTAGTGGCATCGGCACGTGGATGTGACATGCTTATAACAGTATTTCTTTGTTTCTCCCTTCTTGCTTTCACTTGCATCTTTGCTCCTTTGCTTCACAGTGAATGCTCAATTCTCTTTTTTTCCTTCTTTATTCCTTCCTATTCCTGACTTGATGTTTCTTAAATTCATAGATGAAGGGTTATTTTGACAATCAAGTGTCATCTCCTGAATGACAAAGCCCAATTTCAACCATGGATTCCTGTGCCAAGCTTTTTCATATTTTGAAGCAGTCTTTTTATTTTACCTATACGCTGCTCCCTCCTTCAACCCTCTATGCCTTTTAGCAATCCCCACATTCCACTGGGTGCTGTCACATCATTAATATTCATATGCATAAAGACCGCAGGAGAACTGCTAGATAGGAAGCTTTTTAACTTTAAAGAAAGCCAACATCAAACAAACATCCTGACCATCTGAATCTCTGATATAAAATACTCGTTTTGCACAGACACAGCTTTGAGTCTAGAGTCTGCTTCAGGTCGAGTATTTTCAGCACAGTTAAAAGCCCCAAAGAATTCCCTCTATTTCTAAAAAAATTGTTATAATTTTCTTGTGAAGAAGCAGCTGGGAGGACAGGGCAAGTATAAGAAACTGAAAAAGTCCTTCATTTATATTAAAGATTGTTTGGCAACAGCTAAAAACATCAGTGTGTTATCAACACCATTCTCAACACAAATCTAAAACACAGCCTCATACAAGCTACTGCAGAAAAATTAACTCTATCCCAGCCAAAACCAGCACAAATGGGTCAATTGTGCTTAATTAAACAACAAAAAAACCCACCAACAAAGCTAGGATGCAGGAAAAATCTGCTATAATCACAGTGCTATGTTTGTCAGGCAGTACACTGGATGGCTGTGTTTCTCTACCTAGTGGTTCTTCAGGAAAAGCATGCTAGGGAAGGTCAGTTCCCACGTGGGGATGAGCTCCAGGAGAAACGAGGTTTCTTTGCAGTCCAAACTTGCTGCAAACTGCAAAGCCAATTAACATGTGGCCAAAACTGAGCTGACTGCACTGTGAGAACACAGACAATGTGTTAGCAAAACGTTTCTCCAAAAAACCTTTCTAAAACTCTAAGGCAGCACAACTTGGGTTTAAAAAAAACTGTGCCAACAGATTCCTTAATCCAACAACTGTATAGATTAACAGAGAAAATGCTTCAAATTCAATTTTGCGTTTAAGTACAAAGTTTGACCTCAATTCCCTCCTGTAGGTTTTCATCCAGTTCTCAGCTAATCGGCACCCTCCTGTGCTCTTCAGGAACTCCTGGCTGCAGTACCTTCCACTCTGCCCAAAGGCATCGCTATTTCAATCTGTCTCTGGGTTTCAAGGCAGAGTTTTCAGAATTCACTACGGTACAACACAGTAGCTCAGATGTATCCTCAGCTTCAGCCTCTGACAAGGTGCTTTGAAGAGCCTTCAGGCAGCACAGGAGGTACAGCAATAATACAACTGGCTAGACGTAGAGCACAGCAGGGTTCAGTCAGCACAGGCCCTGCTTTAATGCAGAACTAAAACCTACACATTCACCTCAGTGATCTCTGCTTTTTCTGACTTTGAAACTAATGCGCTTTTCCTTTAGATCGGTGGGAAGGTACTTCATACCAAACAGTTCTACAAAACGACATAAACTACACGAATAAAGAAAATCTCACAGGCAGTCTGAAATCCCCGGTGTTATAGAACAGGACTGCTTTAAACTCACCATTACCCTGGTTCTGCGAAACACATCCTAACTCGGGATGTGTTTGCCACATCTCCTAGTGTAGTATCCCAGCCCGATGAAAACTTTGAGAAGAACTGTATTTAACACTTGGCCATCTGCACCCTTACACAGGAGTAAGCCCACATGTGCTGTGGGCTTGACATACAAAGGCAGGATGTGTGTTGGTCTCCCTTTCAGAACGGTGTTCCAAGAACCCTGAGCACCAGGCTGCCCCTCAAAAACATCTCATGTATGGCTATTATTGAACTATTCCACAAGAAAGACTAACAAGACTTACTGATGGGGATAGGCATGTTGCTGGTGTAGTCTACAGCAACGCCAACAGGCAGAGTGTCATCGCTCTTATCCGTCACGGGAAGTTCTGCTCTGCTGGAGTCCTCCAAAAGCCACGATTCCCAGTTCTGCAAAAAGTAAGATTATTATTTTGATCACTGCTTTCCTGAGATCGGCCTTATTCCGAGCTCTAGTCTACTACAGTTGAAAGAAATACTGAAAAAAAGTTGGAGACCTTCTACTTAAATTTGACAGATTAACAAATGTCAGAAGTATGAGGGTCCTTTACAGATATGTGACTTCTCACACACCACTGCACGTCACAGCTAAGGTCAGACAGTTTTAATGCTTAACTTCAACTGATGACCTCACATGTATCACTACTACAGTGAGTTTGACTGAATTTTGAGAGTGCCAATTGAATCATGAAAAACAGACTTCTGGGACTTGGTTCACAACATATTGTGTTTTTGTTTATTCTCTCTTCTGTGTCACTCAGATCTCTGGTTCATCTAAGAATTATGTTTGCCTTAAGGTTCTGTAGAACTCAGACGTAAAAAGAAAGGGTTCTTGTTTGGTTTTGGGGTGGTTTTTAAAAATACATATATCTCACTGTATTCCAGGTCTTGACATGGGATATACTTGCTTAGATTTTTGAGAAAGAGGAGGTATATATGCACAAATGCAACAGGAAAAAAGTATTACCTGATCCCCTTGCCTGGCAAGAATGCTGACTTCTGTGGAAGCTGCCGAAGCTGCCAGAACTAGATCCCTGTAAGCACAGGCGCAATTAGGTTAAAATTCACATGACAATTCACAGCAAGATCCCCAGCTCCACAATTCCTTACCATCTACACAAATTCATAACCAGGAATACAGTTACAACATGAAACTGACTTTTCCTCCCAAGATGAGGGAAACGCCATTTACTTTTCTCCTTAATTTCCTTACATGCTTTTTTCTTGAAAACTAGTCACCAGGGGCTGAAACCCTCTGCCAACCAATGACTTGACAGGCACCATATCATCATAAACAATGATGGCTCCCGGTCACGTAGTTGAAAAGTCAGGAGCAGCTTTTTCACACAGATACACAATTAAGCAAGACAAAAGGTCATACTTTACCCCACTATGACTTACAATCTCAAGGGCTGTTGTTATGACAGGTTTTAAACAATAATACATATTCTCACCAGACAAATGAGTGTGCTGGCATGGAGATAAATAAAGCATGCAGGAGAAACTAAAGGTACTTCCCCAAAGCATTTTCAAAATACCAATTTAATTTGTGTCATACTCAGGTATTACATAGTTCACAGAAGGGAGGAACACAACACGCTGCGACGTGCTGACCACTCAGACAGGCGTAACGAGGGAAATACTTTGCCATGATTCCTGTCACTCACCATTCCTCAACATAGTTGAGGAAGTAGTGATGCTGTCTCTCCGTGCAGCTCCCATAGCAAGGCTCCATGAAGTTCACAAACTTCTCTGGTCGCTTCTCTTCCTTTTTCTGTAAGGCCAACATTGCTAACTTACCTCCCAGTACAGAAATCAAGTAATCTCCCATAAATATGACTGCATTAGGGTACACCAATAATGGCCACATACCTCAAGGGAGAACAGGCTTCATGAGACCACTTGAAAAACAAGGAACAAAGCAAACAAACCAAAACCCTCCTCCAAAAGATAAAGGGACAATAAAGAGGTTACCAGGGAGTTTAGAACTCGCAGCACCCCGAGCAATGAATAACTTGATACTAAATAAGAGCCTATCATTAGATCTAAGAATCTCCCTAACCTAAACCAAAAAAATACATCAGGACTCTACATCAGGTACGGTTTTCTTCCCAAATGTTTACTTCAGCGGCTAAAAGTCTTCATGTCATGATTCGATCTCGTGTCATGATTTGGTCTCAGCAGAGAACAGGTTACTAATTCGTTTTCAGGTGGACACTACTGCCTTCACTTAATCCCCCCCAACCCAAACCCATGTACCGCAGCAGCACCACACTCAAATTCTACATGGTGTCAATGTGAGTAACAAAAGCAATTTGCCATTGTAATAAACAAGCCAAGAACAAGCAACCAACATTTCTGTAGTTGTGACTTGCTGGCACTTACTGGCAATATGGCTATGACCACTTCTGGAGGCGTTTCCAGTGTCCCATCAGCCGCTGCGTACACAATAGTGAAGACGTACGTGCCAATCCACAGCACATCCAAAACTGAAAGAGAAGGAAACAAATACCTCAGCCTGAAACGCTTCAGAATGATACTCCTTGTGTATTAACTGTGCACAGCACACAACAGTAAAGTGACACACAAATAAACAGAGAGTCACCAACTTCTAAACTACCAGGATAAAGAATCTCAATCTGTCTGCAAAACATCCACCTTATTAGGGGGGAAACTATTTGATCAGAGGAATTTTAAACACAAACCAAAAGGACTTCTTTGATACTGTCAAGCAATGCCAGTGTTTCCAAATATGGATGATGTTTTGGCATATCCACATGAAGTGTTGCTGCTTATCTAAACTTACTGCTTTGACATGTTATTGAAGACTCAAAATGATGAGATGAAACTCGCATGAAATACAACAATGGGATTTATATCCTGAAATCTTCATGCTAAAGGGAAATTTAGTTGTGCCAGTGCTGTCTATCACATCAGTAAGCCAAAAATAGCTTTCAAATTCATACACAAAATATTCTAGAAATAGACAAGGACTTTCTGGCCAACTGGTAATTTTTCTGTGCAACCCAGAGGTAAAGCATGTAACTCTTTTTGCCAAATAATTGGGGGGGGCAGGGGGAGGGGATGCAGGGACCATAAATCACACTCTAATTGTAGCAGCTGTAGACTACACGGGTTACATAACTAAAGACAACATGAGGAGGAATGAGCAAAAAATATTTTAAATGAATAAACAAGTTAAAAAGATGTACCTTTAACAGGATTGTCAGAGTCATAAAAAGGAGGACAAGGGATTACTTTCTTCTCCTGCAGATTCTGCAAATAAAACCACCCTTAAGTACAAGGAAAAAGACACCAAACAAAGCCAATGGCAGCTTTTGCAGAAAGCCCAGGAGCTGTTTAGAGCAATTCACCCACTCTAACACTTATGTGCCTCTCTGAAATCACAACACTCGAGCAGCAGGTGCCAACCTTAAACTAAACCCAGCATTGGTCTAAGACACTTTACTATTGCTGAAGCACTCGGGCAGCTTCCCACGGCTCAGAGGGCTGGAGCACCTCTCCCGTGATGAAAGGCTGCGAGAATTGGGATTGTTCAGCCTGGAGAAGAGGAGGCTCAGAGGAGACCTTATTGCAGCCTTCCAGTGCCTGAAGGGGCTACAAGGAAGCTGGGGGGGACTTTTTACAAGGGCCTGTAGTGACAGGACAAGGGGTAAGGGGGTTAAATTGAAAGCTGGGAGGTTTAGATTAGATATCAGGAAGAAATTCTTCCTGCAGAGGGTGGGGAGCACTGGGACAGGTTGCCCAGAGAAGCTGCGGATGCCCCATCCCTGGGAGTGTGTCCAAGGCCAGGCTGGATGAGGCTTGGAGCAACCTGGTCTGGTGCAAGGTGTCCCTGCCCATGGCAGGGGGGGTGGAACTAGATGATCTTTAAGGTCCCTTCCAGCCCAAACCATTCTATGATTCTATGACTCTCACATGCCACCTGACCAAACTCTGTAGCTTGCAATGCAAAGAACACAAAGCACATTGCAAACCAGCAAGCAGATGCAAGGCCTTATTAGCAAATACACTTACAGGCAGATATTGCACCACAGTGCCATTTTGCCTCCCTACAGCCAGCTGTTTTCCCTTCGGGCTCCAACACACTAAATGAAAAAGAGAATTTCATTAGCACTAAGGACCTGGAGACTTACAAGGTCCCACAAAAAGGCCAATAATTAAAAGTGCAATTTTTTTCCCCAGGAAAAAAAAAGCGTGAACGTGAATTAAACAAATAGAAGTCATCCAGTCACAGAGAAAGCAAGACTGCACAGATCAAAACCCAACAGATGATGACTTTTATTTCCATGCTTCCCTGGAAACAAGTCAAGCCTGAGACAGCACAAACCACACATGGGCACATTCGATTAATTCACAAGATGCAGCCCCTCCAATCAACAGGGAAGGAGCAGTTACACTGCAACACATTTCTCAGGGAATTTAAATCCTTCCCTTTTGTGAAGCATTTCTTTTAAGTAACATACTCCCGAGACAAACAGCCTGTCTCTTTACACCTATCAATCCACCTCTACCCTTCAGTGTCGTACGTTCTGTAGGCTATCGGGGGCTGCCACTCACCAGATGTAACAGCTACAGAGGAAGGCAGCGTGGCATACACTTTCACAGAGTCCGTGACCTGCAGGACAGAGATGCTGCCATCGGACAGACAGACGGCCACCATGGTGGGACTAGCAGGGTTCCACTTCAGGTCATTGACCACTGCACTTCCTGAGTCCTTGGCCAGTTTGTGATAAGCAAATGCACGTTTCTGCTGCTTTGCCTTTGAGGAAAGATAAATACGTGAGACAGTCGAAGCTGAGCACAAAACTGAGTTCTCCCAAAGTCTTAACGCAAAGCGGTTTTGACCTTCCTATAAATAATGACTGACAAAAAGCAGCAGCAAATGTTGAGTTTACTGACTACATAGTTTACAAGGCACCTCCCACAGAAAACCACAAAATCCCACCCAAAGTGTGCCACTCCTACTGCTGTAACTTGAAAAAAACCAACCAATTAAAAAACCCCACTTTGCATATGCTTTACCTGATTTAAGAATGTGCGGACATCAAAAAAGCCAATGAAGGAACCGATCTCACTGGACATCATACAGACGGACAGCGTCAGATTATCACAGCTTAGAGCCAGGTGCTGCACAGGAAACTTCATGGGAACTAAGGTACTCTGAACATTCTCCACTTCAAACACAAAAGGAAAGGAAGATAGAATGAAGGGCACAAATTGAAACACCAAGAACTGTTCTTGGAAAACAATACCATCAGAATGAGTTTATGCAAAAATCCCCAGTCCTATTAACAGCAGCTGTCAAAGCTAACACGTGGAAAAATGGAGTGACAGCAAAGCCCTTCATCACTAGCAATACAGTCTCAAGAAAAGAAAGAAAACTCCACTTTCCTTCCTCCGTAACCTGGAAGAAATATAAGTTGAAGATGTGGGGGTTTTCGTATGTATGCACATGAATACCCTGGGTGGTGCAGTTACTAAGGGCAACAGGAGAACACAACCCATTATTTTGCACTTGGGTGTAGGAACAGCGATTGCTTTCTCCCTTGCAGGACAGTTGTTCAGTCAGAGCGGATAACTCCATACGAGAACTGTTGTCCCTCCACTAACACACATCCCTGATGCACACACAGGTTCACAGCTCAGAGACTGGCTACCAAGGCTGTGTGGCTGCAAGGAACGGGGCACAGTCTCAGTTTGGGAAAGTCAACCTCACTGTATGGCACTGAGTACAGGTGACCAAACCTGAAGGACGCTTGAACAGGAGCCAGCACAGAGCATCCTGGTGACACGTTCCCAACAACTGTACTGCATTTCAGCCAAAGGTACAGCAAACACTGTTCCTGCCTTCTCACACAAGAAAAGGTGGTAATTTCAAACACACAAAAGAGCATGGCAGGGACTGTATCAAAAGCTAAGAGCTCCATATCATAAAAACCCATATAAAGCCATCTCTGCAAAGATCGTGAGATGTGCGCGTGCCTTACCAATTTTATTGGGATCTTCCCCCAGTTGGTTTTGCATGAGAAGATTTCTAGTGTGAAAGATCTGTAAGCTGGTTCCTCCACCAGCAAAGACAAGCCCGTATTTGTTAGACACTGCAAGGAGACTGGAGCGCTCTTTGGGAAGATCATCCGGAGCATCAAAGATGCGGACCTTCTTCAGTGCTCTGAACTGAAAATCCTGTTGTAAGAGAGTTGAGAAGTAGCTGTACACATGCTGACAAAGAGGAATAGTTTACTTCAGTCCCTCTAAGACAGTAAGTTGAAAATTCTCCACAAGAGCTGCAAAACACCTGCCAAGGCAGAGTCCACACCCACACTGTCACTGGCATTCCCATCACATTTTATGTTTCATCTAAGAAAGACTGAGATCACACTGCATTTTTTCCACTGGCTGAATCTCTTTCCTACCCAGTGCCTACATTCATAAAACCTGTAGCAGTTGAATCTGTCCAGGACACCTAACCTTCCCAGAAACATGCCAGAACTAGCCAATGGATACAGAGGAAAAAAAAAAAAGAAGAGAACAAAGCAGAGATACAACACCATTGAACAAAGCTTGTTGCCACGAAGCTACAAGCACACATCTGCTTAGATGCATCTTTGTTTGCTGCTGTAATTTATGACACGCAGAACAGTAGTTATTCCTTCCACCCACCCCCAGTAATTACTTTGTATAATCAGACTTAGTTTTTTGAAATTAACTTATCTCATAATTTACACTGTCCTTTATAAAGGAGAAGGAGAAAAGCAGAGTGAGAGACTCAGTTAAAACCAAACTGAATTAAGAAGCTGCACTATTACCACACAAAACCTGAGGTTCCCCAAGGTGCCAGGTGCTGAACGGAGCCCTGGATCTAATGACAATAACTTAAATCAAGCACCTGAGTTTCATTTCCAAATTACTGCCAAAACGCTGAGTAAGTACATTCCTGCAACGTGAGGAAGCTGCAGGAACCAGAAACTTCTGCAAAACAAACAGTTCAAGCCCCTTGTTTTCTAAGGTGCCTGAGCAGAAAGAGGCTGAACAAAGACACATTTGGGCTTCAGGACTCCATCCTCCCAAGTCCCTGCTTATACAGCCTCACAGCAACACTCCAGGAGACACAGCAATGGGCTAGGCTGGCACAACACAGCAAGAGGCCAGCTTACACTGATCCATAACGGACAACCACACATGCTTTTCCCCAAGGCAGGAGATTCCCAGCACAAGGCATCCTGGCAGGAGGACTTAAAAACACATCACTTCTCTCCCAAAATAAAGTTCCTCCAAATCCCACATTCTGCCTCTCCTCCCCCAGGCGTTACCCAGACCTCTCTCCATCGCAGGCCATGCCAGCCCCCCCTCTCCCACTCCACAGGCTCACACCAGACTGCCGAAAAGTCCTGAAGTGCTTCACAAACCCTGCGAGGATGCCTCAGAAGGCCCCTGCCAACACCTGAGCCAAGATCACCACCCCCACCGGCCTGGCAGCCCCACGGCCCAAGCCAAG
>NW_010272884.1:24612-27999 GCF_000690775.1 Eurypyga helias | reverse complement strand
CCTGGCTGAATCCAGCACAACAGGCTCACGTAGAGGCTGAGATCTGCAGCCTGACTTTCAAGTGGGCAGAGAGTATGGCATTCCCACAGGCTTTAATAGCAACTCTTTGGAAACAAAACAGCAAAACTACCCAACAGTTTTGTCACCAGTGTAGCTGACATTAAGTTTTCACCTTTTTATGTACATTTTCCTCCTTTTTTACTACAAGGTAGCTTTTGCGTGCTTTGCAGTGGGAATTTATAGGGGGAGCCGGGATGAAAATACAGCAGGTGCATGAGGTCCTCTGGATCTTGCAAATGCACTTCTCTGGGATCCTGCAACCCAACATGAGGTCTGTGGGGTTCATGGAGAAGGCTGTGTTTGACTGTGATACACCCGAACTTGCATTGGCAGGAGGCTGACCAGGAATACTGTGCTCAGAAGCTGTAGCTCCCTTTCCCTGCGGCAGATCCTGGAGCAAGCCTTGTACTAACTTCTAGATAGCATAATTCTTTGACCTTACCTTTAACCTGGAGTTTAAAAACATGAATATGGTTTTTAATTGTTTAGATAAAAAACAACACTCATCCCACCCTTCCTGTTTTCAAACTAGGAATTTTTAACTGGACAGAGTATAGGTCCCTGACAAGAAGAGATGGCAGCTAGAACTGCCCTGGTGACTGATACTGCGTTTGTAATTGACTATAGAAAATTTTTTAATCCAAACATATTTTAGCTGGCACTTGTTTAAATTGGATCCTCTTAAAATAGCATGAGTTATTTTAGAAGACTTTTCTGCCTTGAGCTTCTGAGTACCTATTAGGAAATATTAAGTGTGTATTCACTATGCTAAAGAGAATAATGGAGATCTCAGAGCAATCACTTCTGTGTGGGATGCTTAAAGCATTAACATATTTTGAAGTGATTATTTCCAAACTAAGATACCTAGAGTTGGAAGTGGTCATAATGTGACTTCTGTGGTTGAGAGACATAGAGTAGGAAATATAGAGAGCTGGCAGTGTGTATGTGTTCTGAATTAAGATTGTTTATGTGTACGCTCTCTCAGCCCATTGCTATAGCATTATTAATATCCGTCCATTATTAATATCCGTCCATACATTAAAAGCTATTCACTCTTAAGAGCCAGCTTCTGTGATCTGAGAACTTCACATGGAGCTACTAATCTCAGCCAATTTAAAGCAAATAATGTTGTTATTTGTTATTGTACAGATGGTTTTATTGTTTTCTTTTTTGTACATGGGGAGAAATATTCTTTTCAATGGGAAAATAACCACTGCTGCCACAGCAGAGAGAACAACCCTTTGCCTGTGCCTTCATTTTGGATGGAGAAGCATGTGCCAGAGAAAGCTGCGTGATACTGGACCAGCGTGTGCAGCAGTGATTTTCTGTCAGGTGTGGCTTTGGCCATCCTGCTGCCCCTTGGGAGCTTCATGATTTTGGAAGTGTTAACATTTGCTTCTCTCTGGGAACCCCAGAGAGCTTTGGGATTCCCAGCTGGTCTGGGACAGCAGCTCAGGATAGCAACTGCAGTAGCACCTTCAGGCTTTGAGATGCTTTGTTAGCCTGCACTCATGTGGAGGTGGCAATTGTATGACCTTGTGGAAAGCAAAATGATGATGCTGTGAGGGCACTGGCAAACAAAGCAGATGATAACTAACTGCCCATGGGGAGAGGCCATGATGCAGAGGGGATGGTGGGAGAAAGGAGGGACCCACACCTCAGACCAGCCTGGTAAGGCAGGGGGTAGTTGTGTTACGGGCTGGAGCAGCAGCAGTTAGCAAATGCATTTTTGCAAGCTTCTGGGGGCTATTCTGAAAAGAAGGAAGTACCACAGGATAGGCACAGCCTGTAGGGATGATAAAATTAGTGCCCAGTTTCCTTCATAAGTCCCAGGGCTAGCCCTGAAGCTCTGCTTGCAGCATCCAGAATTGACATTCTTCTGTTTATGTGAGCACATTCCCATTTCTGGTACTTTTTCTGTAATGTGTGTTCATGAAGATCTTTATTCTTCCCCCAAAACCAGAAGATGGTGTATGACAAAAAGTTTGGTTTAAGCCACAGCATGGTAAAAATTTTATGCTCTTTCTTTTTGCTTGTCCTGCTGCTTGAAGCCAGCAGTTCCAGCAATCCTGAAGGACAGAGGTTTCTGTCCACTGCTTGGGCTGCAGCAGTTCTTAGTTAAGTCCACCTTATTACTGAAGTTGCTGCTACTTAGCCAAGGAATTCAACACAAACACACATTACACACACACACAGAGTTTGACAGGTCTGCCTAGCTCATCATCCAAAACCCAAACCAAAATATTTCTTGTCTGCATTTATTCTGAAAAAAATGACCCCAATGTGCCAACAGCTATGCTGTTAGAAATGAAGGGTGATGTCTGCACTTGGGGTTGTCTCCTTACACAGAATTGCCTCAGTCTTCAGTCTCTTTCTGTGTTGTGTTCAGTGCCCAGCAACAGTGCCTCCATCTTTATCAAAGAAAATGCTATTTTTTCAGAGCATCTTGGGTAATAGTGGAGCCACAGCTTCTGGTGGGCGTTAAAACACTTTTCTAGTTTGAAAGGTTCATACAGCAGACAGCTGTTAACAAACAAAAGCACTGGTTATTGGCACCTGCTGGAAAAGCAGTAAAATGAATTCAAACCAAATTGAAACCTGTTGTGCTCATGCCTTACCTGGCTTATGTTAAATGAATCTTGAGAAGGTGTTTAAATACACCCCCGTGGAACTTTTCATCAAAACGTCTTTTAAATTAAAAGACACTAAACAAATATTTGTCTAAAAAATGTTTCCCAGTGCCCTTCCTGCCCTAAGGCATCAGAACATTTTGGGCTCACACTTGTGCTAAACAAGATCTGCCAATCTGTAGTAAGTGCTCAAATGGGTACCCTGGAGAAAACACATAATGAGGAAGAAAAGTGAGACAGTAACTGGATTCAAGCCCTTTAGGTAAAGCCATCTGGGGTCTGCATCAACCAAGCCTGGTTGGTATCATGGAGTGGTCCTTTTTTTTAGCACCTTCTAGTGACAGTCCAGGTGGCTCAAGCCAGCTTTCTAAGCACAGCTTCACTGACATGGAGACCCTCTCCTGTTCCTCTCAGCAGGATGCTATTATGGGCAAAACCCTCAGTATGGGGCAGAGCTGGGGCAGACCCCTTCACACATCAAACTCACAAACAGCTGGAAATACCTTTAAGGTTTTTTTCAGCATCTGGTCACAGTGCGGGAATGATAATCCAACTTCTCCTCCCACTCTTCAAGGGGCCACTCTGAACTTTGCAGCAGGGATTGTGGTGTTGCTGCAGATGGATGCTGTATACGGGAATGGCTCAAATTCGGAGACCAGCAGCCTGCTACTTTGTTCAAATCCTGGTTGACCTGGGT
>NW_010272884.1:2572-24581 GCF_000690775.1 Eurypyga helias | reverse complement strand
GCAGGAATGTACAATGGCCGTGATGCAGTAACATAAGACAAGGTGGGAGCTGGGCGATGCTCTATCCCTGTGTGGAAATCAGCACTCACACAATAATTTGAAATCGCTGGGCTGTGTCACTGCTCAAGGAATGGCTGCAGCCTGGCACAACAACTTGGCTAGGGAACAGGAGCACATATCCTACCCGCAGTGCTGCTCCTCTCTGGTGGAGAGGCGATGGCAATGGCACGCTGCCCAACTTGCTTGCTTTCGGCTATTCCTAAACAAGGTGCACAGCTGGGGGCTGAAGTCTGGCTCTACCATGGAGAGTCTGTCTTCTCCAGGACGTTCTTCTGGCTGGTTTGGCGTTTTTCAGCCAACCTATGACATGAGCTTGCTGGTGACATCCTCCCAGGAGCCCCTCTCAGACTGACAACTAATGAGATAAATCTTGCTGGCATTGCCTGGGATGTGTGCCAACACATCACCCATCGCTGGACAAATTTGCCTTTTATTTTAGGAAAAGAAGGAATCCTGCTGTCCACTGTAAGCAGCCAAGTAACAGGGAGGGAAGGAACACGCTGCTGGACTGGATAGAGGCACTGGGGAGGGAGGGGGCATAAAAGAGGTTATGATGCAAAGGTTGTAGTAAACACAGATGGGAAAAAGAAATAATTACTGAGATAGGTAGGTTACTTCTCTATGAAATAACCTGAAACACATTTGAGCTGGGTGCAGTTGAACTATTTGAGCAAACAGGTCTTTCGGTTGGCAGCAAAGAATGCAGTTCCTCTTCAGTGTGACAGAGCTTATCTTGGATATTCACATGGAGGAGTGTCCCAGAGCAAGGCTGGGACACAAACAGCAGTATCAAGGTGGACGTGGAGCAATGGTGTCACCTCTATGCTTGCTACTGGAGTGACTGTAGCAGAAATGCTGTGTCCAGCCCTGAGGCTGCAGCTGGGAAACACACTGCTAATTTGGAGGAGGCTCTGAGAAGAACAATTAGGAGACCAGAAAACTTGCCCTTGTAATAAAAGAGTTGGGAGTTCAATTTATTTGACTCATCACGCAGGAGGCCAGGGGCTGACTGGATCCACATCAGTAAGTACCTTCCAGGAAAAGGAATGTGATGACAGAAGTCTCTTTGGTCAAGCAGGCAGACAGATAACAAGACCCAGCAGCTGCAGGTTAAACCAAAACAAATTCAAAGCAGAAGTGAAGGATAGCTTTTACTTGATGGGTTAATTGAGGGCTGTGGTGGGGTCTCAGTCTTACTCCAGAGGTTGCCCTTGAACCTCAGAACTCCTGTCAGCTGGAAGGGGGAGTTAGTGGAGGAGCAATCCCTGCTTTGCAGTTCACCTGGGGGAAGACTGGCAGGGCAGCGTGGACTTGCTTTAACCCCCAGGTCCCTGCAGATCTGGGGATGATCCCACTAGGGCTAAGTCTTCTTTCTCACAACGAGTTGCAGGTGTTACATCCTCCAAAGTTGAGGAATAGCACAGGAATGCAGCACCAACACTTCTCACACGCTTACTCAGGCCAGGTCTTGCTTTACTGCAATCCAGGGATGTGGGGCAGGCTGCACCACTGGCAACATCCATGGCATTGGGGCTCCAGGGAGCACTGCCCTGGCACAGATTGCACAGCCAGGGGTCGAAGGCAAAGATACTGCCTCTCTGCCAATAGTTTCTTGGATACTAGGGAAGGGACTACTTGGACCATCTCCCTTCATTGCTCCTTGGGCCTCAAACCTGGCTGATCCAAGTGCAGGGAAAGTCTGTCCTGCTTTGCTTTTTACTGGTGGGAGCAGCATGGTCTCTTCTTGGAGTGATGCAACAAGGTAGAGAGAGAGGGAGGGAGGGAGGGAGGGAGGGAAGTGGCCACAACTGGATGCCAGGTCCCCCCTTTCCTCCTGCTACTTCAAGGAGGGAGAGGCCATGCAGGTAGTATCTCCTTAGCCTAGGCAATGAAGGCCAAGGACACAAGAAGCATGGGCAAGGCATATGTGATGACCAGTGTAAAGTCCAAGCCCAGCTTTGGTAGCATGTGTGTTTGGGCTGTTTATGTTGCCACCACTCTAGGTGGCCGGCAGAAAAAAAGTCAGTATCTCAAGCTAACTGAGGTGGAAGGGCTTGTGTCTCTCCTGCTCGGGACTAGAACATCCACATTTTTGTGGCAGATGACTTTCATGTCCTCTGGGTCAGATACACTGCCTGTGTGCCTAACCTTTTGGTGTAGAGGTCTATAGGATGATCAAAGGGAACTGTCCAGGGCACAAGGCACCCAAGAGCATCTGTCTGTCTGGAGAGGATAATGGAAAAATTGTCCTGTCAGCTGTGCACAGGTTTCCTCCAAGAAGGAGTTAGATTGCATGAAATCATTGCTACCAGTATGGGATCAGACTCTGGGAGTGAAACAGGCTTGGGCTGTTGACGTGGTTTTGCCTGCTGCTGACTGAAGTACTACTTCATGCTATTGCTACAGCTGGCTATATTAATGTTTTATAAGACCTTGCACAAAAGCTCAGAAGGGTTTTCTTTGTTAGCTGAATGGCCAAATTTTCACTGTTATCCTAAGGATTAACTCTGGTACTCTGACAGCTATGCAGCTTTCTTTCATAGGGATGGAAGTAACTGATGCTGTCTCTGAGAGACTGTATGACTTCTTGAATGAAAAGGGAAATCACAAAGATTTTCTGCAAGTTGCTCTGCTCCACTACTCAGCAATACGTGGTATTTGTTCATAGCAAACCTATTCTCCCTAGGAGAGGATTTTCTGCTCTTCTTGGTGAAATACATACTGTAACACTGAAGTCCTCTAAGGAGGGCATTTTCTGCTTGCAAAGGAAAAGCTTTAAAAATCAGTTAGATTCAACTGATTGGGAGGTGAGGAGAGTACCACATGCATGATAAAAGTTGCCTTTACACCAAATTTTCTTCCCTTTCTTAATACATTCTACTGAGATTACAAGAAGGGACAATTTATTACCCAAAACTGTAATGCTTTTCTGAACAGAGGTCTAACGCTGGCTCTCCCTCTGCCTTAAACATTGCAGACCCAGGTGACGTCCCCTCTGTACATGCACCTCTGGTAGCCCCACAGGTGTGTGTGTCAACTTCAGGTTTTGGAGGAAAACACATTCCCTGTTTTCCAGGTTTCTCATGGGGTTTGGGCCCTGGGGACACTGGCTGCAGCTCTTGTGATCTCCTTTCTTTTCCTTTAATCCTGACTTCTCCTATGGTGGCAGCCAGCTTTCCCACCAGCCTACTCATGTCTGAGCTTCCACACCAGGCAGGGAGGAAGGCTGCTACAAAGAGCTTTGGGGACACGTGCACCTTCCTTCCATTTACTCCAGAGACCTCTCCTGAGTTTGTGGTCGAAAAGGCTTAGGACTGGATAAAAGCAAATCCTCCCCTGACAAACTCTCTGGAGACAGCATGTGTGCTCAGGGCTTTAATCAGCAGAAAATGTTTTTGTGACTCCATTGGCTCTGAGCGAGGCACAGGAGGATGGTGAATGCCTGGAAAAGCAGCGGAGAGCTGCTACCTGATCAGCATGGGGAGATAGGATCACTCCTCTTTTCCCCTCTGTATGAAGTTCTGTAATAAAAGCCAAAAAGCCTTGTTGTCTGTTGAAAGGAAAAGTGATTTTGTAATGAGTGAGTAGGAGATTTCAGTTCTGACAGGGTGGGCTGGCTCAGGGCTCATAAAGCTGTTATGATTCCAGCTCTTCCAGATATGCCATCTTTGCTGGAAATTGTGTTTGGCTGAAATCTGTTGTCTTTGGATGTTTGCCTGTAATTCCAGATGTTCAAGGGCCTAGTCAGAGTTTTTATGCAGAAATTTGGAGTCCATGCACTGCAGATGAGCTGATGTGTCCTGTGCAGGTGCCCTGTTTGCAATGCAGTGAAATGGATGTGTTGAACTTTATGTACAATCATGCAGAGAGGGTCATGTGCTCAGGATGCCAGGGGATTGCAAAGGCCTGTCTGTGGTGGCACTCATGCTGTGTAGTGAGCTGCGCATTCATATGCACGATTTGTGTGGTGGAAAACCCTCCATGGGGAGAAATGTGGCAGCCCTATTTGGAGGGAAGATGTGTGAATCTGCATAATTAAAGTGCTTTCATGGTTAACAGGCTGTTGAAAACATCTACTTGTCAAGACGTGAGAGATAATATTCCCGCTGAGGCTAAGACCCTCCTTTTGCAGGTGAAGTCTATAAATATAAGTGGAGGATTGCTTGATGAGACTGCAGACTACCCAGCTCCCAGTATCCCAGACTCCCAGACTACCCAGTATCTGGCTATGACCAGTGACAGTCTACTGGACAAGCATAATATAGTAGATAATATTTGGTGGCAGTTTGGTGATTCACCTAAAATTCTGGTCTTGACACCTCTGACTGCTAAGTTACGCAGAGAAAAAGACTTTTTCCTGATTTGGGGATAGGCTGCTGTGGAGTTGAATGATGGCTTTCGTTCTGTGATGTGAGATTAGTGATTTCCTGACTGTCACGCTTCCATGATCGTCCTCACCTCCCCATGTGAAGTCCATGTCACCAGTTCTTATGCAGAGGATCTGTCCTTTCCCTGGCCCCACCATCTGCCTCTGGTCCCTCTGCCCCTTATGGCCTCCACGCTGGCACAAGGCAGTAGGTCACCTCATGTGAGCACAATCATTTCCCACTCACTTTCCCAGCTCTTCATGTCCCACACTCAGAGCACAGGACCTCAAATAACTTCTTGTTACTTCCAGCTGTGGCTCTCTTGTGCTGACCTTTTAGAACCTAGCTTGCAAAACATTCCTGATTCACTACATGCTGGAAAGGAGAAGGTAAATTTTAATTACCCTCTGAATACAGGCATGGACAACCTCTCCTTGCAGCCTGAAAGCGCTGTGCATTCTGTTCTGTAAATCATGTGCTTTATTATAGTCACTGTAGCAGAATGCAATGTAAAACTGAGCGTAGACTTATTTTAGACGCAGTAGTAGCAAAATTAAGAAGGGAAATATCTTTGACTTACTGGGGGAAGTAATTTAGGAAGAAATTGGAATGGTTAATTAGAGAAAATTATCTCAATCTAATACTTTAAGGCTAATTTAAATGCTACAGTCTCTTTCATGTAAGGAAAAATCTCTTTTAATAGCTTAGATTATTATAAAGTGATGTAAGTTTAGTGGTAGCAACAAATCTTTATAAATTTTCCATCTAGAATTATTGTTAAAGTGGCACCCAAAAATACTGTAAAAATCATAGCAAGCTTTTTTTTTTTTTTCCTTGGATGATGGGCTGGTTGGGGACAGGGAGGGGACAAGGAAAGAGATTTATGAAGCTTTTCAAATTTTGATGCCCCGTATAAGGTCTAGAAACTTTGAGATCAAGAACCATACCAGAGTGATTCCTGAATTTTAAACTATCAAAACAAACAATCTCTTGACAAAATCCCAGGATTTATAGGGTTGCCAGTAAAAATGCTTCTTTTTCACAGTAGGTATCATATTGCAAATTCCCAAAACATATTGTTGGGTTTAAACTGAGAAATTAAAAAATGCCTCAGGTTAATTACCTACCCTTCATTAATTTAATCTGTTACCCAGGTTCCCGTTTGTTAAACTAGAGTGATATTTGACAGCTTTCCCAAGGCAGAATTCTGTCTTTCACCTACCAAAGACCTGAAGTTTTGTAGGCTGTGTTGCCTGTGAAGTGGTAGGTAGACAGTCAGCTTGCACCCGTAGCGTTGCTGCAAAGGCATGACCACACTGTAAGAGAAACCCCAGCTGTCCAATTACCACCATGTTCCAGCCTCCTTTGCCTGAGTTGGGGTTGTCTGCCATATCCTTGTTATTTCCTAATGCAGTAGTTCTCTAACTGAAGGGACTCCTCTCCCCGGACACCTGGTACCTGATGGTTTGCTAATACTCTGGTTGCTCAAGACAGGCCTAGGTTGACTTTTATATACTTTCCAGTTAAAAAAGGACGTTACTCTTTTTCTGTCTGCCTGGTTTCCTGGCTGCCCCTGCTGATGAAAATGAGGTAGTGATTTTGAGAAACACAGACAAACAGGGCCTGGAGGTGGGCTGTGACCACCACCCTCCCTGGGAGAGTGCCACACTGGCATTCATTGGCACTTTTTCTTCAATAACACGAAGTATTTGGATACCAAATTTTTAGTTCCTCCTTTCACTTACCTTTAGTTCACACAAGAACTAAACCCAAGCTAGCTGACAGCTCCTCTCTCACTCAGACAGCTCACTCCTCACTCCTCCCTCACTCCCCTTCCTTCCAAAATCAGTAAAAACCTGTTGCATAGTTACATGGTTAGCAGAAGCCCAGGCACCAACCCGTTTATGGCCATGAGGCTGTGTGTGAGGGAGACTTTGTATGGGAGACTCCAGACAACTGCCTTAATGAGTCAGTACCATACAGCCCAGACAGGGGTAGCCTTTTATTTTCTTGTGAGAGGTGGTAACTTATTAAGCTACTCTAAGATGCAGCTCTACCCTCACACCTCTGGGATGGATGAATGCCATTTAGTCACTGGATAGATAACACATGTCTCATGACAGTATCTGCAATTACCTAATGAGAAGTTGTAGGATATTTTTTCCCTTCGGGAGATACATTTTCAATGTAATTATGCATCTCCTACACCAGGGATGCTTTGCTTCAGCTAGTGTAAATTCTACTTTTCACTGCAATTTTTGCAGAGGAGTGGGACACATTCTGCTATGTTCGTCTAGAAAAAATATGCAGTGATTCATATTTTCAGTAGAATAATTCCATTATGTCAATGTTACTATAATAACTTGTCTTTTTTTTTTTAATAACAGCTCTGACAGTATTGTGTTTTGAGAAATGCTAGAAGAGTGGATTAATTTCTGTAAAAGTGGTCAGCACTCCAATTCTTATATAAGCATGGTGTGGCAGCTTTGGGACCAGAATACAAATGGCTCCTGAAGGTATCTTTCTACTTACGAATTTAAATGTTAGGAAGTCTAATAACAGTGAAATGCCACTATGACTCCTTTGTGCCACTCTGTCACAAAGCTGGTGAGCAGGGCACATACTGAGCAGATGACTGCATTCCCAAATGTCCTTTAGCATTTAGTCCACAACTTTTGTAAACAGGACCAAAATGAGTATTCACTTTAAATTACAAAAAGGAGTTATAAGAAAATAATCAACTCATTTGGTGCTATACATATGCTTTCAGGCATCGATCAACCTTCAGCCTCAGTAGAGGCTAGGAAAAAACAACCTACAAGCGGGTTTCTTGGTAATAACCCAATGCCCAAGACTTGCCTGTCTTTCCATGTAGCAGTCGATTCTGGCCAAAGGATTTTAGCTGGAAACACCACTGGAGTTTTCTAGTATCACAGATGCTGTGTTTACAAGTGCAATTGAAGATATTTGGAAGGCATGACATAATAGCACATGGTGCAAACCCTAAAAATAGGGCCATATTCTGAACTCATTTGAATTAGTTTTAATGTGGAGCGAACCGAAGAATTTAAGAAAAATTAGTTCAAGTATAGCTACTGTATACTGAGCCTGAGTTTGGTCCCAGCTGTCACACGCCTCTAAGGCTTCCTTGCCCATGCTCAGGCAGCATGCCAGCCCAATGTTGTGCTGTTCAGGGGGAGACAGTTACTGTCTGCGGGCTTACGTGCCTTGCAGCATGTTAGCCCTATGTTTTGCTGGCCATGGGGAGATGGTTGCTGTCTGTGGGCTGATGCCCCTTGGTATCACTTGCTCTGTGGCTTTGCAGAGGTTGGGAACCACTGGCCCAGATGCCTGCACCAGCGCCAGGTTCCTGCCAGCCGTCAGCATCAAGAAGGCATGGTAGCAATGAAGCTGTACTTGAAATGATGGTTTCATATACCCTCTACCGGGCATCTGTGATGCCCTAAACATGCAAATATTAATCCTGATGGGGAAAGAGAACTGGCAGGAGTAGGATGCAGCTGTGGAAGCAAGGGGAAGACAGCAAAGGCTCAAGTGGCATGGCAGAGAAGGGGATGGGGTGGGGGCAGTCTGAGTATGAAACGTAGGGGCAGACAATGGCAGGTCAGAGCTGGGAAAGGCTGGAGAATGAAAGAGGCAGACAGCTGATAAAGCGGCTTGAATCAGTGTGGAGAGCTTTCATAGAACAGGCCAAACGGATGAAGGGAAGTCTCTCCTATTTTTAGCCAAGCAGCTGAATTGCTCCACTTCTCTGCCTGAGGGGGTCGGGCAGTAATGGAAGGCACCCTCCGAGCAGCCACTGAGCAGGAGCAGGGCTGTGCTTTGCCTGCAGGCACTGCTGACTTCCGAGGGCTGCGTGATGGCATGGGGTGTGTTTTTGGCCTGACGTTCGGGAAAATGAAACCGCTGAGGGACCAGCCATGGATGGGCATGTGTGTGCTGCTGGCCATCCCAGGGTATCAAGGGTCTGTGAGTGGGCCCACCCTCTCAACTGCTGGGAAACCACAGCTATGCCTGAGCCGACAAGCCCCCTCCCCGCCCCCTCTCCCTGCCTTGTGTGAAGCAGCCAGTCTCCATTTCAGCCCTTGGTTCATTCCCTGTGCTGGTGAACTTGCACGCCGCATCACTTTGGGTATATCTCTGGTAAATCCTCAGCTATCTAGGGAGATCATCTTCCTTACTTTATCAGTGAGGACCTTGTACTTTTCCAGAGGGAAATTCAGTGCAGCTAAATTAGGTTCCTCCATTGCTTTGCTTTGAAAGAGCCTTTTTCTCTGCCTCATGAATGCAGAGGACATGCCTCCCACTTCACATGCTTAAGTTAGATGATGCTGTGTGTCCATGTCCAGGAAATAACACCATGTGTTCCTGGCCTTGTGGGAAGGCATAGTCTCAGAAATACAGATCAAGGGTGTGCCTAGCTGAACAGATAGGACGGGAAATGATGTGTACAGCTGAGAGTGATAAAGGAAGACAGAGGATCAGGGCGGTGCTGACGTTAGTCACACATATACAAACACCTGCCTGGGTTTCCTTCTCTATAGGGAAATTTTGGTGATTTATTCTCAGGAGCCAGTTTCACCAGGGGCGTTCTGTGGGGAAGTATAAGAAATCAATTCATTGTGCAGTTATTATTTTTTAATTAGCATTTTTATTTTTCCAGGAATTTTTTTTCCTCCATCACAACCCTGAAGATGGTGTTTGAAGAAGAAATGTGTGAACTGATCCCCAGGGGTCTGTGAAGAGATGAGGACATGAAATGTAGCAGGTAATCCACCACAGCCAGGATCATATCTTTTATGCAGAACATGGGCATCAGGTTTAGGTTTTGTGATTTTGAGTTATTATCCAGAAAGGGTGGTTGCAAGAGGGCCACAAAAGATCGGGTTCTTGTGTCTGTCCGTTGAGATAACCCCTTACAGCTCAGCTTGTGGCTGGTGAAAAGCTGGACTTTGCTGAGGCTGTGTGGTTTGCCAGATATAATCAACAGTGTGGCTTGTTGCCCTATTCCTGGTGGTGCACTAGGAAGAGGCAGATCTGATTCATCCCCTGTGGATTAAGAGTGATATGAATGCAGTGGCAATAATCTAAATGGACAGAGCCTAATAATAAAGGGCCTCATCAGCATCACAGGGCATCTTTAGCCACAAAGTAAGTCATCTTGTCCTGCTTATTTGCTGTCCTTGTTTAGTTTACACTTGTGGGTATGTATGACTTGCAGTGAGGAGAACAAACTCTCTGGGAAGAAGTTGGCTGGAGGGAAGGAGGATGAGCTGGCACTCAGTTACAGGCAGCAGCAGCAGCCATCCTCTGGGCAGCTTTCTTCCCTTCCACTTCAGTGTGGAAGTGAGAAGCCCTGGCAAAGATTAGTGTTAAGCCGGTGTCTATTCTGAAATCAGTTTAGGCACTTTAAAAATACTATGTGCCAATGTCATCACGTCATTAATTTGTCTAAGCATGTCAGATCTGAGTGTTGAGAAGCTGGGGACAGTGGAAGCACTCAGTGCTAGTTTCTCCCTGACAGGTAAGAGACAGCAATTTGTATGATGTGTATGGCTAACTGTGGCATAGGTCTGGTGAATCCTTTCCTGACCCAGAAGCAAGATATTGACGGCACAGTGCTTTTCCACCTTTAATTACCTTAGGCTGGAGTGGCTGATGAATGTTGTCCCCAGCATGCATTAAGCTCCATGTGCAGTCTCATCCAGTTTCCCTCAGCTCCTTGTGACCTTGTCCCAGGACAGGGCAAGTGTGAGGCCCATGTGCTTTTCCCCAGCTCTTGCAGCAGACACCAGCAAGATGGGATGCTGCTGGCATTACCTTCTCCTCCCATGCAAAATGGATGCACAGCTGTGTCTGAGCTTGCTCAGGGGAGGGCTATGGGTTGTTTGAGCAGAGGGTGAGGTCAGAAATCAGGCAGCCAAAGTGCAATGAGTCCCACATGGGGATGCTTTTCTGGGAACTTTTTGCTGTTTGTCCCAACCTGTTTACACATGGGCCTGGAAGTTATGCCTCCCTTTACACCGCTGTTACTGCCTTGGCTGCTGATCTGGATGAAAAGGTTGTTAGGAAAGAAGGAAAACTTGGAAACAAAGAAATTTCCTTTCTGTTCATATGCCCAGTTTTTACAGGAGCTACAGGAAAAGCTAGCTCAGGTAGGCTTGGGTTTTGAGTAACTCTGTTGGGTTGAAATTGGGGAATTTTACCCAGTCGTTCCTCCGGGTCTATCAGCTGAAGCATGCACTGCCAGAGCCTGAGGTGGACCTGAGTCCATTGGGTAGATGGCTCCTGTGGAGCTCAGCGCTGCTGACTGCCTGCTTGCCCCAGAGAAGAGTAGCACCCCACACACCCCTCTGAGCTTGACTGTAAGGGGAGCTTCCTTCTGTTGCTTAAGGATGCTACTAGTCTTCAGGTGGTATCTCACAGCTCAGGACTTGCTGGGAGCTGTGACCTGGCGCTGCCTTCCCTTCTGCATAGAGGCAAACCAGCCTGCTCTGTCTGGAGTGCCAGCAGGAACTCAAGGGGTGTTACGGCCAACAGTTAATGAATGGGCAGAAGCTAGGCACATGGCATACTGCTACATCTCACCTCTGCAGTAAGGTCTGGGCTCCAGTGCTGTCCCAAGGTAGGCCTAGAGTTATTCATCTGCAGGGTAGGTTGCTGCAAAAAGAGAACCACAGGCACTTCTGCCACAGGTTTTCACCAAAGGAAAACAGATGCTCAAGTATCAGTCACGCAGCATTTCTGTCCTGGCTTAGAAAAACACATTGGGTGAACAGTCACATCATCTTGGTCCTCATCCACCCTCAGGCTCTTCCTGGGGACTCTAAGGATGTTCACTTCTTCTGGAAGTGACCCAGGAACTTAATTTTCACCAGAGATGCCAGGCTTTGAGGGCAAGCTATATGCCACTCATTGAATGGCTAATCATGTGCTTATCTGCCTTCAAGAAAGGGCTATGCATGTTCCCAGGAGCAATCGAAGAGGACCAAGGAGATTTTGGAGCTGGCTGGTACAATTATTTTAATATTGCTGCAGTTTCATGTCCATGTGATGCGTTAGGGCATTGAGAGCCTTGAGAATTTATATTTTTATTATTGTTTAAGTTGACATGATGAATTGCTGTTGGTACCCAACCTCAGCTACATCTTATACAGTGGCTGTCCATACCTGCTGTACTGGTCTTGTAGCTTTTTTCATTGTGCAGTTTCCACTGAGAAGATCAGTGGTGTGATTTGAACATGAGGTATTGGGAACACAGAAAAACACAGAGATTTCCAGGAAGATGAAAGGTCCACGAACAAGATGTCAGTGCAGCTTTATGTTTGAGTCTTGGCACATTTGGAAATCCAACAGATGAAACCATCTTCTTCACATTTTGCTCACAGAGGAATCACAGATGCATGTGGAGCGCTTTCCCTTTTCTGGCATTACTTCCACCCAATCTGGCCTTTCTTCTACTTCAGGCCTGCTGTTCCCCAGAGCCTATTTCAGCCTGACTCCTCACAAGTAGTGCATGGGTCATGGTGGCTCACGAGAAGATATTTAGCACTTTAGCTTCATCTCAAACACTAGTTCAATATGCACATTTGAGGTACATGGCAGCAGATACCTCAGGCAAGCAAGGACAGTCACTAAGAGACAAGGATGCGCTGTGGATGCACCCTAGAAATGCTGCTATTTTATGTAAGAATGGAGGACCTGGGCTTGATGTAAGTATTTGATCACAGCCTTGAACACACCCCTCCCTCTCCCAGCAGGTTCAGATTAAGCTGCTGATGTGCACAACAGCTTCAATTCAACAAGGCTAAAAGTGTATGGGTTTAATGCTCTCTTGCCTATGCCAACCCCAGGCAATACCCTTGGTTTTGGAACATATAAGGGTATTGCAAAAAAACAATAAGGGGTAAAGCAAACAAATCCAAAAGGAGAGGAGGCAAGAGGAACTGCTGATAGCAGTTACTGTTCAGGCAGTTTATTATCCATTGCACAGTATCCAGGGGAACCTCAGGAGCTCCCTAGCAACAATGCAGCAGAAAAGGGAAGTGTCTTAATTCCTGGAGCAAGTGTGTTTGTGCAGGAGTGTTTGCCCATGGGTGCTAGCTGTCCTGGTTGTAATGGAATGGAGAGATGCTACCTCCTTCCACAGTAGTGCCAGGCAGCAAAAATAGAAAAGACTGCAATTTCTGGAAGTGAGAAAGAGGAAAAAGAGCAGTCATGGTCTAAGGAACCATGTGGTTGCTTCATGAGGAAATTCTTCTCCAGTCATTAGCTGAGATTCATGGCCAGTCTGTATAAAGTAAAGCTGTATAAAGTAAAGCTGCTGTGACTTCCCCATTCCTCCTGCACTCATCCTCCACCATTTCAAGTTCCCTCCCTCCTTTTCTATGTCCATGTAATCATCCCTTCATCCAAATCTAATGTTTCTTTGTTTCTGAAAATGGTATGCTTGATCTTGCCATTGTTTCTCTGATAGATCTGCTAGGAGTGGATCATTATGAGAAAAGGGGAAACTGTACCCTCTCTGTTCCCTCAGGATTTGCCTTATAAAGGAACCCAAATTTCCTAGATAAAAATGGCTGCATGTGTAAATGTCACCTTACAGGTTTGATTTTAGATTTTTAATTTTGAAATTGTGCTTAGGTACGTCTCCTCTTTATGTTATAGGCCATCAGTGCATCTTTAATTTCCTCTGCATATGGGGTTTGTTCACCTGATGCAGTTCCCCTGAAAAAAACCATGACAAGGTACGCTTTGCACACGCTCTACTTCAGATGAAGGCAGTATCTGAGAGTTAGTTGTGTTCCTCCAGTTCTTCCAAGCACTGTGCTTTGTTTCACTTGGCTGGATTGGCATGTAAACATCTGTAAGCACAACTGAGCTGTTAACAAAAAAACCTCACTTTTTCCCCATCAAGTCTTGAAAAAAGACCATGTTGCACAGTTATCTCCACATGTAAGCTCTGTTCGTGGCAGTCACAGGCATGTCTTCTTCCAGAGATGGGATTGCTGGGGAAGAGTTCATAGCTGGTCCCAGGTGTGTCAGTGGGAATGGACTGGTAGCTTCTTTCTGTTGCTCACCAGGGTCTAGCTTCCAGACATCTTGTTCAGGTAAGAGCTGCAGACATCTGGAACACAATTTGCCTTTCTGCTTGGAGAATGTATGTATTTTGTCCAAAATGTTATGTTTCTTCCCTAGATTATTCTGGCAATTGGAAAGGGATGGAACACTCCCTTCTCCCATGGGGTACATTATCTTCTCCTTCACTGACATGAAGTTTTCCTGACTAAAGGAGGCATGGCCATAGCTTGGTAATTTTGCTGTTCTCTAGAGCACTCTGACTAAAGGGGAATAAAATTTGCTTTGCCAATGATGCACATTACACTGCAGACACCTTTTCATGGTGTAAGTCTCTCTCCTTTATTCAACTTTGCTATAGATATCTTTGTGCCCTATGTCACTTTGCACATCAGCAGAGTAAAATTTTGCCAGCTTCATGGGCATCCAACATCCACTGTGCTTGGTCATTTGGACATGAACCCATATTGAGCCCAGGTTAGTGCTATTGCAGCATTTGCAGCCATGATGAGCCAAACAGAAATTGGGTTGATGATTCATTACTGGAAGAGTGTTGAGCATACAAATGAGAGGGTACAATCAGCAGTGGAAGTTGTTTTGTGTATTTGTACTCTGCTTTGCTTCAACAGCAGGAACATTTCTAAGACCAGCCTGCAATCCTCTGCAGCCCGAATGGCCTGCTCTCCGGTGATGTAGCACTGTAGAGATTCCTCTGACATGCACAGGCAGTGACAGTAGTTGTGTACTTACTGAATGTGAAGTGCTGCTGGCATGCACCTATGTGATGCACCTCCTCTCCTAGTGGCCTCTATTACAGATTTTTATTAGTCAGGCAAGTGAGCAGTTCAAACAAACACCAGAAGAAAAATAATGGATGTATGCATCTCACTGCCCTCCTCATATAAATCAGTGTGCAGTGATGACCCCTTATTATCTGGGTGCTTCTACTTTGTGTGCTAATTGTAGATGGCCACAGTCCAGATTAGATGTGCCAGTACCGCTGATTGTCAATAAGAGGCAGCTTGACTCAGCCTAAGCAAAAGTTTTTTCTGCATATGACAGAAAAGTGTTGCTAAAGTTGGCTGATTCCCAGACTGTGTAGGATATATTCCAACTATTTTTTTTTTCAATTAACATCTTCCAGCTTTTTTTTTTAAGAAAATGCATTCAGAATTTCCCATAAGGCATTTGGCAAAGCTGACAGTCAGCATATTACATGCTTTGCTCTCCTGGTGAAAAGAAGTCAATTTTTTGTGTAATTCTATTGACTGCAGTGGTTTTGTTTCCATTTGTCCTTATCAGAGAGGTCAGAATCAGGACCTGACATTTATCCATTGGTGGCACAAAAGTCAGTGTTGGCTGAAGGGCAGGTGGAGGTGGAAGGGAACAAGCCTCACTGAAGAACAGCAAAGGATCAAGGTACCAGCCCTGTTGCTGAGGAGGCTCCTGTTAGTGCTGAAGTGGCCTGCAGAAATTGGTGATTCACTGAAACCAGCAAGCGGGGGTGTGGTAGACCAACAACATGCTCCTTTTCAGTGCAATTGCTAATGTAAGCATTTATCAAGCTCCTTAGGGAAGCAGCTAAACCGGGCTATTATGCTGCCTCCCAGGTGCTGAAATAGCCTGTTGTCTCTTTGCGTTAGTTATTCGTGTTGAGGTTCTAGTGGTATTTCTAAGCTGAAGTGGATAAATGTTTGTTCTGGAGGTGCACTTTGATGCCCATCTCCTCTGAGCAACACAGTTATTCATAGAAGTGAGGAAATTTAGCATGCAATAGCTCAGGAAACTTGCTCTTTCCTATTTGGAGCCCTAATTAGAGTAATTAATCACTGCTGCTTCTACCATCTAAGCTTCAAGGCTAGAATGTATTGTCCTCTCTTGTCAGAGCAGAAATGTAAAAATGGTTTTCCTTTACCTGACACTTTGCCAGTAGAGCCTTTATCAGTGTCTGCCTCCTACCAGCTTCCCTCTGTCCTGAGAGCTGGAGCTGAAAATGTAAAGAACAAATTGAGGTGACTGTTCCAAAAGAAAGAAGAGGTGTGAAATTTTAAGAGATCAGTTTCTTGTCTGTTTATGTGGGCTTTAGTTGGATTTGTCCTCTTGAACTACCTTTCTTGGGATTTTCTTTTGGGTTTCCATTTTGCTGTAGCAAGATGACCTTTTTTTCTTTCTTTTTTTTTTTTTTTTTCCTGGGAATACCTGGGCACTTCCACTGTAGAGAGGAGTTTTCTTCCTAACTGATGACATCAAAACTTCTCCCCACAAAGTCCCTGCCCAAGTTCTCCAGGTATGTCCCCAGGGCAGGATGAGGATGAGGTTGCCTCTGTGTATTTTAACTCCTTCTCTGCCCCTTGACTGGTCCATCAGTGCTTAATTCAACGAGTTAAATGTACGATTGTCACTCCACTCCCTTTACTTCCCCATGTTTCAGTGTACATCAGCTGATGAGCTGCAGGGGCTCACAGCACAGTGCCATGGCCTTCTCTGTCCCAATCTCTTAAAGTCAGGGACATCAGTGCTTTAGCCTTATTTCCATGTGGTCTTGTGACGCTCTTAACTCCTTCATTGAAGAAATGCATGTCTCATGGCACCTACCCTCTTGGTGTGCTGTGCCCCATGTTGTGCTGAGGTTCGGTGCTACTGAATATCTCGCTGGCCTTAAGGGTAAGGCGAAGAGCTGAAGATCTCCCCTGCCCCCCTCTTGCCTCTCTTCCTTGTGAGACTTGTGAAAAAGCGTGGTGGTGCCTTCCTGTCCTCAGACCTGCAGGTTTCACTGGGGTCCTCCCCATGGAGTGTGACTGGGACTCCATGATGCTAGAAGATTTAGTGGCTGAGTGGGAGTGCTCTCCTGCACTGCTGCAGTGCCAAGGGGAACACATGAGCTTGCCTCACTAGTGGCATTGACCTGGCTAATGAAGATGGCCATCAGTCCACAGCCAGCATAACATTTTAGCCATGCACACACAAGACTGAAAACTCCCTGTAAGCAGCTATGAACGTAGTAGGCACCTAACTGCAAGTCTGGTAAGTCTAGACATGTATAAAATAGTTTGAGTAATCATCTGGAGATCTGAAGCATTTCCAGTGGTATGTGTAACGCAAGTTGAAACTGCTGTTATTGTTAGCCTTTGCTGCACGTTGCAAACTGTGTGGCATCAGGATGGTGAAATACCCATTTTCCTTTGGTGTAAATACCTTCTGCTGCTTTCTTATCAGTCAGCTTCTAAAACTCTTACAATGAAGCAATTCTCGGGATCTGAGATGTTCACACTAATGTTTGTCTTTTTGCTGCCCTTAATGAAAAATTAATGAACTATGAATGAATGAACAGTTCTGCCCTGTTTATGCTTTTTCTTGTCATGTTCGGTAATGCTGAGATGTGTTTACTGAAGCAGGGCCAGAGTTGCTTTTTGATTTTTGAGATGAATCAGTCCAGGAAAACTTCCAACAGGGATCTGCATTCTTGGAGCTCTGGATCTTGCAGACCTTAAGCAGATAAGAACTGCCACAGCCTTTAGTGAAGGACAGCCCAGAGCGCCATACGGCTCTTGTAATGTGCCAAACACAGGACACTGGCAAAGTTTTTTCATGTTTTGTCACTCATATCTATTTACTACCTCACCAGCTGACAATAACTTTGTACACCACTGGCAGACTCCCTCCCTAAACACAGAGGCAGTAGGGAGCCTGTGTTGCACACTCTTCCTTTGGAGAAGTTGCTAGGGGAAGCAGAGGATGAAAACTGAACACAATACGGAACTTTACACCTGTTGTGAAGGTCTGCATTTTGATCACTTGGATTTTGTTCAGGGGGGGTGAAAGACAACCCTCCTCTCCCCATTCCACTTGACATGGGCATTTTGTTTTTGCAGGAACAGGAGCAGTACCCCAAATGCAACCTAGGCCCCTCCACACCCATGACCAATGTGTAAGTCTGGAGCCTTGGCATCATGACAACAACCTGCCTGCCCCATCCTGTAACAGAGGACAGCACCTCACCTGGGCTGCAGCACTCCTGCCTTACCTTCTCTCGACACACACACAGAATAGTGCCATAGAGCACTGATTTTCAGGGGTTCAGAAGCTCCCTGCCCATACCCAGCAGGTGCTGGCTTAGTGCTGTCACAAGAAACAGCTGCTTGTTCCCACTGGCAAGACAAGACGGAGTGTGGCCCACTGCATATGGGAACATGAAGCTCAACACACTAAACAATGGTCTGGGTAAGCCTGGATGATGAGGGTGCCTTTCAATATTTCCTGGTAGCTCTCCAAGGACTTTACTGAAGAGGAAGTCTTTCTGCCAGCCAAATGCATTTCTGTGCAGCTATCTGCTTCCAGTTTGTTGAGAGAAGTACCCTTCTGTTCCATTCAGCCCAGCAAACTATTTCTTAGCAACAGTTACACAAAGAGCTGATGTGAATTTCTTTCCTTTTGATTTAGAGTAAGGCACGAGCCAGCAAGCAGTATATGAATTTCTCACTGTCCCAGTCTTATTTTGGTGGTAGTAATTTTTTGGTTATTAATGATTTTGGCTGTTCAGGTCAGGAGGTACTGCTCCTGGAATCAACACAGGTCTTGATTATACATCAAAAAGTTTTCAACACAATGAGTAGTTTTCAACACTTGCATTTCTGTTTCCTCTGTTTTCCCAGGAGTCTAATTTACATGATCTGCATATGCTGGTAGGTTCTGGGTCTTTCAGAAAGAGGCAGATATTCCAAAATGCATCAAAGGAGAAATTTCTCAGCAGTTCTCTCCTTTCCAGTGTAAGCATGAACTCCTTTTGATAGGACTTTTCTGTGTTCCTAGGAGCTGTTTGGCCTAGAGCCAGCAAGATGGGCCTTTACCCAGATCCCGTGTGAATATCTTTGTGAGGGCATTCATTTTCATCATGAATGTATGGCAATTACAAACATATACCTGGAGACTGCATCCAAAATCCATGACGGCCTGGTTGCCTGGGACAGGATGTTATCATCCGGAGTTTTCGTTTCTGTAGCACAAGTTGGTGTTGTTGTCTCCTTCATTTGTGACGAAATGCCAAAATTTGGATGTTGGCATATCAGGCCCCATCTGCAACATATGATTCTGAACATATGAATCTGAACATATACAGTTCATATTCCTTATATGAACTGTACAGGAATTGGTGACACTCAGTAATTTGTAGGCCAATACTCAATCTCCCTAAATTTAATAATTTAAATGCCTGGAGATTTCACTCAGTATTTCTGTGAGATGAGCTTTCATTTAATATGTAAAACCTGGGAGAAAAAGCAAATTCTGAAAGAACTTTCCCTAAACGTCAAGTATTAGATTTCCAAAAATATAACCCTGGAAAATAATCCTTTTAGATATTATAGGTATTCTTCCATCCCCAAATCCAGTGTCTTAATATAAAACAAATGAATGCTTTGGAACGTTTAGTCCTCTGAACCCCTTAAGAGGATCACCATAAGCTTTCTCTCCTCCCACGCTTTATTCTCTGCTAACAATGGCCACAGAGGAGACCAATGAGGTCTCTGAGGGTGAGGATGCATGTGGTATTTAGTAGGTGTTTAATCCCTATTTGCCATAGTGAAAGAAACAATTCGTTTGCAAAGACCACAATGAACTTGCTAACATCCCCATTAGACAGAACCATGCTAGGAGTAGAAATCCAGAAGTGAAACACTGGGAACTTCTGTTAGGCTGTATTGCTACTGCGTTACATCTAGTGGATAGTTTCACCCAGGACACTGAATTTTCTGTGATCTGATGATGAGTCAGAGTAATTTTGTATGTGTTTTTCACTGGAAGTGTTTCCTTCCGTAAACCTTACAGAGGTCTTCCAGAGTGAAGGAGTAGCAGTCTGCAATGTCATCTCCATGCCTACCCCAGGGTAAACTCACTGAAGTTTAAGGCAGCTGGGTCTGAAAAAGGAATGAAAGTGGACATCAGGACTTCTTTCCTCTGAAAAGGAAAATATGTGGTCTTAAGAGAGTCTTAAATGACTTGATCTTCAGTCTCAGATTATCTAGGGTGACATCAAGGTGACACACCCATAAACTTCAGCAGAACTTCACCATGTGCCTGAACATTGGACAAAAAAATGGAAAGTATATAGTACAGCTGGCCAGTGGAAAGTGAGGCAGTTGTTTGAATCAAATTTTGAGATCAACAATTTGTGGATTTCACTCTTAGAAAGCTGTGCAGGGGAAGAGTTTCAGAACCAATATTTTAGTAGGAAGAACATACAAACCCCCTGCGCCCAGCTGAAACGCACATTTCTTCTAGTTGCTTTGTTTGTGCTGTGCCTCTTTTGGGTAGGACATGCCGTACACCAAATTATTGCAACATATCTTTGAAGATTTTTTCCCCCAGGACTACATTAGCCTGTGGGCTTGCTTGTAACCATCTTTTATCTGCTAAACTGTTATTACATCAGTTATTACTGATTCTGAACATATACTAAGTACTAGTCACATGCCATTAAGTACTGAGAGGTACTTAAAAAACTGGACAGTGACCATGAGGAATTCAATCTTACTCACCCTTACACATTTTAATTGGAAATATGAGCTTGTATTAAGGACAGGTAACTTCAGCACGCTTCAAGAGTGCCATCATATAAGAGATCTACATTTTTGCAATGGAATTTATCAAAAACATTGGAAAATCCTGTAACCAAGAAATCCATAGTTTACGGAAATGGACTTGACTTCATGGTAAAACCTGGAATTTTGTGTCACGGTTCCATTTGTATAAGTTGTAAGTGCCTGAAAAACACATTTTTGTAATGAAAGTGGTATTTAAATCCCTAGTATCAGTTACACTATTAGACATTCATCTAAGACTATGAGGAATATGAAATGAAGAGCACTAGGCTTTTCTTATAGGATATGCTGTGCTTTAAAACATATTTTATTGATCCTAAAATTACAAGATCAATTACTGACATTTTCTTGAGGATCAATCTCGGATTAAATGGCAAAATGAAGAAAAGGTTTTCATATGTACTATGTCCAAAAGCAGAAACAGATTGCCATTCTCATGTGAACATTCAGAAACCTTTTCTGATGATTAAACAGTATGTCTGAAATATATCTAAGTTATACCAGCCACCATAGCGCTTTTTGGTGAACCAAAGAAGTCCTACAGTGAAATCAAACTTTAGAGTAAAATCTGTACTACTTTAATACAGTTTCCCTCTAACATAAATTTTTCTCTGTTTTTAGATTCACATATATTCTGTCTGTCAATTACAATGCAAAGTATAAGTCGCAGATTTAAGCAAGGATGTTGGAGTGTGAAAATAATTCATGTGAATTGCTAATAGGCTGCTGGGAATACATTTTTTCCACATGAAGGCAAATCCTGTCGCATCAAAGACAGCAGACGATTTCCCACCGTTTCATCCATTGACTAGCCGCTATTACCTGCAAAAGGGACAAGAAAGCTGGGAGCAGTCTGCTACCAAATCAGTACTCCACTGTGACCAAAACAGCAGTATTGCATCTATTCTTCCCCACCTTTGAACAGACACGAGTAGAGCTGTGAGCAAATTAACACAAGCCATGGGGCACAAAGCAGTCCTGTTGTTACTTCAGCTAAGGAAAATGGAGATTTGATAGCACATACATCATGTTTCTCTTCTGTTCTCCCTGGTTTGGCTACTTAAGACAAAAGCCTTGCAGTTAACATCCTCCAGTGGCATGAATCGATCAGGCTTGCATTTGCCTCGACAATCATGTGATGGGGAATGGAAAATAAAGGGACAGTATGAGTCCTCTCAGGTAATTAACCTACGCTCCAATGCTTCCCACACCAGCCTATTTTCAATTTCGACACAGTATGTTTATACACTCTAACATTATTGCTCAGAAGATAGAGTGATGATTCAGGTTTACTAAAAATGGCTTCACAATACTGCAATCATGCTTGTGAAGCTTCATCTTGTATCCTGTATTTATAAGTTTCTTCTCACTGAGAAATAAATACATGTGGTGTTTTATCAGAAAAGTTATTCACCAGATACCTGAAACACTTGTATACCATCTTTAAGAAAACATGGCTTGTTTGGTCAATTTGCCTGCCAATTTTCCTCCTGTTTTTTAAAAAATGTGTACGATACCATAGGTGACCTCCCTTAATACTGCTGTCCATACAAATAATAAATAACTGAGAAGCAATACGCCACTGCTGCATCCTGTCATGCCAGAAGATCAATATCACTTTAAAGATTATTTAGAGTAGGTGTTACATATCATATGTGCCCAGACCCACTGAAGTCAATGAAATGACACCTACTGGCTTCTGTGGGAGTCCGACTTGGATGTTATTCTGGCAATCTGTCCACCACTAAATTAAACTATTATAGGGAATACAAGCCCAAATGAACAAAAGTAAAAATTTGGGAACTAAAACTGAGGCACAAATAAATACCCTAATTCAATGGCATTCTGAACAGACTTAAATAAAATATAAACACACACACGTACACC
>NW_010272884.1:0-2504 GCF_000690775.1 Eurypyga helias | reverse complement strand
CCCCAAAAAAAACCCCAAACCAAACTTATGAATTTAACAATCTTAAAAATTCATAGTTTAAAATTGTTTACATTTAAACAATTGAGTATAATAGGTAGCTTTCTTGACTTTCCATTTATTTCCCTGAGCACTGATCTTTGGAACATCTGAAGTTTCAGAATTGTCTAGTTCATAATTCCTAAAATAGTTATCTTAAGTAAAATACTGTCTTTTTATGTCAAAAATCAATTCCTTAAGTAAAACAAAGATACAACTTCCATGAACTACAACTTATATAGCCTTTTTTTTTTTTTTTTTTTTAAACACAACAACTTTTATACTTCTGCATCTCTATTTAGGCACCTACCTGGTCTGTTTTTCAGAATCACTTCGCAGCCCAGCAGCTCCCATTCAATTCAGTACAGGGTACTATCCTGTCTCACAAACTCATCTAATTGGAGATCTACAATTTTCCAAGATCTTGGCTGTATGAGCAATATGGTACCTTAAGGGATTGGTTTTGTGCCCAAATTAGTATTATAGGTAAAGACTACAGGACTTTCCAGCCACTTCCCCATAGGGGGTTAAGGAGGTGCAACTGCAGAATGGCAGCATAAAACCAGTCTTCGGCCCTAAAATGGGACCTTAGCTAGGGCATATGTTTTAGGCTGGTGTTCTGCACTGAGAAATCTGCTGGCCAAAAAGAGCTGCATTTTAAGTTTCAGCTATTTAGAAGTACTTGGCAAATTGGCAACTGCTGCTTTTAACTGTCTTCTCTAGATTAGAGCTTTAATTGTGAGATTTACAGACATCAGTTCGCTATTTTAAGACTTCTAAGGCATTCTGTATTTTAGATTCTACAAAGTGTGCAAGTCAAAACTCTCTGGAAAACAAAACAGTGCAGAGATTTGAAATACTTTTAGGCTAAAATCTTCTCTCTCCAATTCCAAGGCTGTAAATTACGTCAGTCTCTCTGCAGCTAAAAATTTGAAAATAATTGTCCATCGACCAGAGAAATACACTGTAACTGTTCGTTCCCTTAACTCTCTCTCTCTCTCTGGGTAGCTGATACACTGGCATTATGCAGCAGGCTCCAAACACAGGATTAACAGAAAGGTTATTTTGTAATATTTCATTTCAGTATACAGTAACTGGGCGAGGGGGTACCGAACAAAAGGCAATCTGAAGAGTTGCTTTTTGGTTCTTTGTGCAACATGAAATTAAGCCTTTACACATTCTCGAATGATGTAATAAAATGTACCATACCTGCTTGTCTTTAATTAGCACTTTCTTGCACTGTCTGGTACTGCAGAATCCAAAAGGATTTTGCGGTTTTTCTCTTTGCAGAAAGCCTTTTTAATACCTCTAAATTCAGAAAGAGTAAACAGCATACAGTTCCATTATTTCCCCCTCCCCCCCTTCAGAAATTGAAGTGGCCTTTTTTTTTTTTTTTTTAAAGAAAAAGAAGAGAAATCTTGCTTTGTAATAGCAGTATAAATACTGTTCTGAAAACACATTTGGAATATGTCTTCCAAGATGGGTTTGGGGTTTTTTTCTTTTTTTTTCCTTTTTTTCCCTTTAAAACCGTGACCACTGCACCAGTTAAGGCTATTTTACTATACATATATTTCAAATAAAACTTTTAATATTCAAGCTTACCAGATTGGTGATTTTTAACAGGTAAAATGGAACTCTTTACAAGGTAAACCATGTAGTTGTACAAAATAGAATTAAACCCTTCACCTGTGTAAAACAAAAAGAAATCCTGCCTTGCATTAAAAAAACAGAACCTGTTTACAAAAAGGAATGTGTATGACGTTTGGACTTCCTTTTAACTGCCATTTCCTAGCAACATCTCAGTTGGTTTAGTAAAGGAACTAATCATCAATTTTAAACTGCAGTGAATTTACCAAACATTTTCACTATAGACTTCTGAAAGCTTTTACAGTAAGAAGTTATCAACAAAAGCAGGCACGTTAGTGTACAAAAACGTTGTTGATATTTTTCCTGTTTCTTTTTCAAAGTGCAGGTTTTTCTCGATGTGCATCTTACAAGACCAACGAATGTTTCAACTCACTAAATCTTAAAACAGAACTCAATGCTCCCGAGGAGTAGTGTAAACGTTAAAGATCCCCAATACACCTCTAGTAAACGTGACACAAATGTCTCTGCGTTGTTCAGAAATTTAGCTCTTTTGAGAGGTAAAGAAGCTTCATGACACCTTTATCCTTACACTGGCTGGTTATCATAAATGGGTAACTCTGGACTGCTAAAGCTGGAGACTGATGAATCACTTGAAGGGAACTAAACTTGGCTACGGAGGAGAGGCGGCAGGAGGAACCAACCATTAGGCGTTTCTTGCGCAGCCTTTGGAAAATTCAGCCGCCGGCAGACGGAGGGACGGACAGAGGGACGGAGGGTGGCCGTGAGGGAGAGAAGGGGGAAAAGAAGGAGAAAGCAGGGAGGCAGGGACGAGAAGCTTCCAACGAGACAGAGGCACAGCGGCACCCCGCCCGCGGCCCTGT
>NW_010272883.1:15171-16129 GCF_000690775.1 Eurypyga helias | reverse complement strand
GCCGCAGCGGAGCGAGGGGCAGGCAAGTCGGCCCTTCGCCGCCTTCCTGGTGCGCTCGGTGGCGCTGCGTTGACCTTTTCTTCGTTGCACAGCTGTGTCGAGGGGAAAGTGTAACTCAGCAGTTGTCGCTAGCTGGCAGTCGGGGGAGAGTGCAGGGAAAGTTAAACTATGCGAGGAAAAGAGACTTACTAGTATTGCCAGGCTCAATGCTCTTTTTGTGTAGCTCAGCTTCTTTAGGCATGAGTGGGAGCAGAGGGAGGAGAAGTGCCCTCTGCTTTTTTTTTTTGTCTCGTTACTTTGGTAGTTTGCTTAGCGCATTTGATGATACTTGCAGGACAGTAACTGGGATGCCATCTCTGGTTTTTACTCCCTGATGATGAGGGCAAACAACTATCTTGATGGCTGGGCACAAAGAGTGGTGCCGAATGGAGTTAAATCCAGCTGGTGGCCGGTCACAGGTGTTGTTCTTCAGGGCTCAGTACTGGGGCCAGTTCTGTTTGATATCTTTATTGATGACCTGGATAAGGGGATCGAGTGCATCCTCAGTAAGTTTGCAGACGACACCAAGTTGTGTGGGAGTGTTGATCCACCCAAAGGCGGGAAGGCTTTTCAGAGGGGTCTGGACAGGTTGGATCAATGGGCCAAGGCCAAGTGCTGGGTCCTGCACTTAGGCCACAATAACTCCATGGAATGCTACAGGCTTGGGGATGAGTGGCTGGAAAGCTGCCTGGCAGAAAAAGACCTGGGGGTATTGGTTGACAGCTGTCTAAATATGAGCCAGCAGTGTGCCCAGGTGGCCAAGAAGGCCAATGGCATCCTGGCCTGCACAGGGAACAGTGTGGCCAGCAGGACTAGGGAAGTGATTGTGCCCCTGTACTGGGCAGTGGTGAGGCTGCACCTCGAATCCTGTGTTCAGTTTTGGGCCCCTCACTGCAAGAAAGACATTGAGGTAATGGAG
>NW_010272883.1:0-14873 GCF_000690775.1 Eurypyga helias | reverse complement strand
AGTGATGGAGTCACCATCCCTGGAGGTATTTATGAGACGTGTAGATCTTATGCTTAGGGACACAGTTTAGTGGTGTACTTGGCAATGCTGGGTTTATGGTTGGACTTGATCTTAAAGGTCTTTCTCAACCTGAACAAGGTTATGATTCTGTGATTTTCAGTGCTTATGCTAATACTGAAGTACTGCTAAAGACACACTACAAGTGTTGTGCTTTGCTATATAAAATGCAACTAGAGTTCAAATGGTAGATCTGGATTCTAAAGCATGTAATTTTGCTTTTAGCATATGGATAAAATGGTGTGAATGTTCTACCCCAATTTTGAAATAACCACATTTTAAATCAATTTTATGGAAGAAAATATTGACAACAATCTTAAAATAATACTGCTACTATACATACCTTCTCAAAGTTTTGGAGTTCTTGACTAGGGAGAAACGGCACACTTCAACTGCTAAGTTTTAACTAGCTTTTATTGCAGTGTGATGACAGCTTTTGATAATAGGGTTTTTTTGTAGACAAAGGTGATATTCATCACTACTATATTAATGAAAACTGTACTGGTCAATTGAAAAGATAGCAGCCCTCTCCACTTGCTGACTACTCTATTGAACCATTTTAAAAACCAAACCAACCTGATAGCAGCAAGGTGTGATACTGTTATTGCATCCTGAACATTTTGGATGGTTTAATTTTGTGAAAGCTTTTCTAAAATACTTCTGTCCTAACCATTTTGGTAGAGTGCAGATTTCTGTCTAATGGAATCAGTTATGAATACTAAGTACACTTCAGTAGTATTCTTATTCCATAAGGATTTTTTCCTTAATGTAAGCTTATAGTTATTTACAGTCTTGCTTAAATAAGCATGTATAGGTTGAAAAATCCTGACATTCAAATGGTAATATTATATATATATATCAGTTAATGAGAACAGCCTTTCATTAAGAGTAGTAAAAAACATGAACACAGAGAAGGGTTTTAAAAATATTGGTCCCACATCAATATCAATAGGAAAACTATTTTGAGATTTTTAATTTTTGTCTCTTCAAAGTGCGTGCTGACAGCGTGGAAGTAGCTATGCCATGTCATTGTGACTGTGGTCATACAGTTTGGATTTTCTTCTGATTGATGAGGTGCCTTCTCAGGATCATACACATTCTTGCAAATTGTCTTTGGAAAATGTGCATACTGGTTTTCATACGAATAATAGTAAAATAATCTTGTCTTGAAAGAAAAGCTATGACTGTGGTTTTAATTCTGCAACCTCTACGTAAATCCTCACTTGAGGGTTTAAAATGTAAGGATATTTGAATATTACATTGAAACTTCACTTTCTATCCAGGCACTAAAACCAGTAATTACACTTTCAGGAGCTCGGTAGCATGAATACTGAGTTTTGCTGAAAATAAGGTGCCTGTCATTAAGTTCAGTTTTGTGCTATCTTAAAATTGGTCCTTTAAAAGACAGGAGTCTTGGGCTTTATTTTGTGTACTTTTATGTGAAAACTATGAGAACAAAAGTGAGAGATGAGGACGGCTGACTTTATTGCTTGCTATTTCTGTGTAATTTTCTGCCACTTTTTCCTTTAAAACTCTTAAAAAAAAAAAAAAAAACCCTCAAAACCAAACCACAAAAAATCTCTGGAAACTAGAGCTGCAATTTTCAGCACTTTATTGTTTGTTCTGCTCTGTGTTAGGGAAGAATGCAATAAGGGTATCTGTTTACTTTTGGGTGATGCATAAGTGACATGACTGGCTTCTGGGTTTGCATGTCACTAGCAGGAGGCGTTCATGTTGTGAAACATTTTGCTACTATTTTTCTCCTTCACCTTATGTTGCTTTTTGTGTTAGAGTATTTCTTTGACATTCCACCATCTATCACATATGCAAGTTGCGTGTCAGGTCACGTTTGCCTGGAGTTTCATTCCCTGGTTTTTGGAGCGGCCCCAAGCAAGTGGTATTAGCTGGAGTGTAAAGGGCTGTGCAGTGAGTAGTTTTTGAACATACGGTCCGAGTAATTTCATATAGGGTGCTTCTGGGTAACAAATATTTGGCTTAAGTACTGATACAGATTGGTTGAGTGGAGATGTTCTAGATGGGTCTAGTTAAAAATCAAAACCAACCCCCCGGCCCCATACTTTTAGTAGTCTGTTGCATAATCATTATATATATTCATTGAATTTTCAGAGTGTGTCTCCCTTTTCCTCACACTCCCACTGATGTAGGCTGACTTGCCTTTATCTCACTGGAAATAACGAGTGGAGTTAACAGGGAAAGGATTGCTTGCAATGCCTTTTGTGTGGAGGGCTTGGTCTTAATTCCACTGACACCAGCAGGAGTAACTTAACTTTTCTCACTCCTTTGGAAGGAACTGCTCCAGAGACAACGTGCAATGCTTTTGTGAATAGAGGACAAGAAACAATTTCTGCATGAGGTAGCCATCCTAGCCTCCCCTTTCTTAACTCAGAACTTCAGAGGTCATATTTTGTCTTCAGATGCGCTACGCGATCCACGAGATTCTTTGTCTGTTTTGTAATAAACCTTGGGTTTTGAGGTATGCCAGGTCTACGTGATCTAGTTCTTTTGAGCCTGATTTATTATTTTAATAGCAATATCATGTTTCTAGACATAACATCAGTAAATTACACAAGATTTTTTGTGTGCCCCATTCTTATGCCAGAGAGAAAAAGACTATTAACAACCTTGTGGCTCAAGTTTATAAGCAATCAGTGTTGTTGCTGCATTTCTTTGGGAACAGCATGGCCTTCAGATTAGCTTCATTTTACTTATTTATTCCTGAGAGAAACTGGTTTCTTAAAATACTGGTTTCTCAGCTGCCTTTGAAGCAAGCTGGAGCGGAAGCAAAGAGCCTTTAAAACTTCCCATTTCTGCGTGCAGGCTGGCCTTTCCTGCAGCAGAGGTCCTTGGACACCAGAGCTGTGCCAGGGTGTCAGGGAGCCACATCTCCACAGGGGAAGGGGGATGGACTGTCCCACCATGCCTGGAGCTGAAGAGCTGGACAGAAGCCCCACAGGACTGCACCAGCTCACTTGCACCAGCTCCAGGCCCCATGGCAGTGCTGCATTGCAGGTGGTCTCCCTTCTGTCCCTCGGGCTGTAGTCTTTGTCCAGAGTGAACCCTTGGGTGTCACTTGTGTCCTTCAGAATTTTTCTTCTCAATGGCATGTTTTGTATCTATGTATATCCGCAACTCTTCTTCTATTGAATGCAATGTTCATATTACAGATTTCTAATCAAAATACATTTGTGTGCTTCAGATTTATATCTGGATATAGTAATAGATTTTTTTATGTGGCATATTTTTCGTTAAAAAACCAAACAATGTTGCTGTGTTGTATGAATATGTGTACACGCACCCATACATATATATGTAGTATGCAGGGATACTGTGACAAACTCTCCCCTCAGTACCTGGGGATTGAAGCTGTAGGTCCAGTTTCTAGCATTCACATCAGGTATTTACATGGAGAATTTTAAATTGTCAAGGAATTTGGGATGGGAGTTGTCTCTAGGGTTTGGGGGTTTTCTCAATTTTTCTTTTTTTCCAACAACTTTCTTGGTTTTGGACTTCAAGAACTGTTTTCAGTTTTTCTCAGTGACTGTAGTGGCTATGCCTTTCTGTGTGGTGGCAGCAGAAACTCCTGTATTTTCCTGTATCTGGGGAGCAGGACGCATGGGGAGACAGAGGTAATTAACCAGAGCTGTCAGCAGTACTGATGGGTCTTTCAGGTTGTGGTCAAGCTGACATGGTGTCAAGCAGCTGCTGGAGTGGTCCCACTGGTCCTTGTATGCTTTCTTCTGCCGCTGTGCCAGCTGTAGATAAGTGGTGCTTCTTTCCAGAGAAGTTTTCTGTTGGTTTGGGTCCTTGTCACTGTGTCTGCACAGAGTCTGATGGGTGCTGAGTGCTTTGGAAGAAGGGGAAGAGGGGACTCCAGTTGTTTCTGGTTTGTTATGAGACCACGTGTGCCAAGACATCCCTGTAGTGCTGCTATGAAAACCTGAACAGCCCTGCCCTTATCCAGGCTAGCCAAGTGAAGGATTAAATAACACTCTTCTGTCGTTAATAATCATTAACTATTAAAACTCCCCTTTTGCCTGCCATACCCATGATTGCCTAGTGCCTCTGAAGGAATATTCCAGCTGTTTAAAAGTCACTCCCAGTGCCACTTCACGTTGCTTTCTAACAATCTAAACAGATACACCACCATCTAAGCATAAACCCAGCTATTTATTCTACTTATATTAGCTTTTTTTTTTAATCTTATCAACTCTAAGCATACACTTTCTTTATGTACCCTGGGCCTTCTTACTTAGGGAGGGGGCCTTAGTATGTAGGTTTTACCCTGCCCATTTTTCTACAGCATTCCCAATCTTGACAGTTGTGAACCACTGGCTGTACCTCAGCTGCCATGTTCTGCTGTTTGTCCCCTGCCTCCTATGCCGTGCTCTTTCTTTGCTGATTGGTACTGAACAGCATAGAGGGATTCTGTCTATCAGGATGCTTAATGATTTTAAGAATAACATGGATGAGAAACTTAATGTAATTCTCTAGTTCTGTGTTTATTTGGCTTCCTAACTATAGAAATATATTCTGAAGCCTGTTCTGTGTAACTCTGTGCAGTCATTTGTGTGGCTTTTACACTTGCTTGCAGTTATTTCTGCTTTTAATTGACCATCAAAAGCAGTGCATTGTAAACCGATTGTAGGTTGACACAGACACATTATTCAAAACTGGAGTATCCCATTTAAGAAATAAGCTTAGATGAACTGCATTGTACACTGTACACTTTTGTCTGCAAAATCATCTTGAAGCTACACACACGAAGAAAACCCCAAATCAGAACAGCACACTAGAGCCATGGCATGGTTTTGAGCCTTGGTTCAGCACTGCCTGTACTGTTAACGCAAAGCCTGTCATGCAGTCTGGGGGATGTGGAGGTGAAGCAAGTGTCTCCAGCTGGAGTGAGGCCTTGCTGTGATGTTTTGCTGCAGAACCAAAAAATGGGCCATGCCATCTTTCAGTTATTAATAGTTCCCCCATCCACGCTTTCTTCTGTGCAGAGGTACCTACCAAGAGGATACACAATGTAGAGGTTCATGTCTAAGTATTCTGGAAATGAAGGATTGTGCCAGCATCTTCACTGGGAGGAAAGCAGAGTTTAAATTGTCTTTGTGTTATAATGTCAACCTGTATTGTTTAAACTGCCTTAGCCTCCCTATGTGACATCATGTCTTTCCAAAAGTTCTTTTGATTCCTTATTTAATACCATATCAGATTAAAGATTGCACTACTTATTTATATAGCTGTGGAAATAGCTATGGGGTCAGTTTGACTTTGATAATGACTTTTGTAGTAGCTGCTATGTGGTGTAAGTACCTCCAGCGATTTCAGAAGAGGCTCTTAGCAAGGTCAGCTGCCATCAGAGGAAACTCAGGCCCATTTCATAGCACCATGGAATGGTTTGGGTTGGAAGGGACCTTAAAGACCACCTGGTTCCAACCCCCCTGCCATGGGCAGGGACACCTTGCACTAGACCAGGTTGCTCAAAGCCTCATCCAGCCTGGCCTGAACACTTCCAGGGATGGGGCATCCACAGCTTCTCTGGGCAACCTGTTCAGTGCTTCACCACCCTCTCCAGGAAGAATTTCTTCCTGATACCCAATCTAAATCTCCCCATGTTCAATTTATACCCGTTACCCCTTGTCCTGTCACTACAGGCCCTTGTAAAAAGTCCCCCCCAGCTTCCATGTAGGCCCCTTCAGGCACTGGAAGGTGCTATAAGGTCGGAGCCTTCGCCTTCTCTTCTCCAGGCTGAACAAGCCCAACTCTCTCAGCCTGTCCCCATAGCAGAGGGGCTCCAGCCCTCTGAGCATCTCCGTGGCCTCCTCTGGACTCGCTCCAACTGGTCAATCTTCTTATGTTGAGGGCCCCAGAGACGGATGCAGAACTCCAGGTGGGATCTCAAGAGCAGAGTAGAGGGGCAGAATCCCCTCCCTCGACCTGCTGGCCACACTTCTCTGGATACAGCCCAGGATATGGTTGGCTTTCTGAGCTGCCAGCACCCACTGCCTGTCTTCTCACTGTGTAACAGTAAGACCAGCTGACTGGAGGGATGAAGTGAAATGCTGATAGCTGTATGCTTTTGGAAAGTACTTGTTCCATTCTTGTGAGCACTCAGAAGATCTAGGGGAAACAAATACACATCATCAGTTATAAAATGGGCAAAAATTTCAAAGACTTTTGCATATGTTTCTTAGTTCAAAGCATATGTTACATTCCTGATTGACCAGCCTGGCTGAGTATGTATGTGCTGATTAATGTAATTTTGGTGTAGTTCTTAAATGCAAGTGCTGTAGTTGCTTGAGAGAAAGAGTCTGTCAAAAGAAGACAGACCTATTCAGGCAGATGATGTAGTCAACACTTTGTAAGATAAATTTCAGTAGCAGATTGGGCTAAGATGTTTATCGTGCTTAAAATCAATTTATATGTATAAACTGGTGTAGAATCTTGAAGATAACTTAGGATGTGATAACAGGCAATTCTCTCAGCTTCAGCTATTCTCAGGCGTTGAAATCTATTGCATGAAATTAGCACTGCATGCTAATCAGCATCTTGTTTCATGACTTATCTAATAGTCCAAATGAATTCCAGCATCCCATGTAAGGGGAATGCAACACTTTGTCTACCATTTTTGGGGGGAAGAGTTGTGAAAGCAAAAATAATTCTTAAAACTGAAAGAGTCTGGGGATTTTTGGTTGGTTTTAATGGAGCGCTGGAGAGTGAACATCTAGTTTAACCTCCTGCATAATATAGAATTGGGTCGGATTAAGTGCGAGTTTGAAGGAATTACTTAGTTGAAATGTATTTTACTGAGCTGTTCTTGTTTAGGATAATATTTTTCAGGTTTATTGGGCGGCTAACAGGTACTACAAACGTAACTGAGATAACAGGAAGTAGTGTACTTAACAAAAATTAAATTTACCCATGAGTTTGGGCTTGATGTTGTTATATGGTATTGCATTAAAAAAAGGTTTCAAGTGTTCAAGACTTTTTTTTTCTCTCCCCAGCTCAGTAAAATTGAATTTATACTTAAGTATTCAGTAAAAAGGGTGGTCTAGATAAAGTTCACTTGAAAATTCTGATTCTTAAATTCTTCATGGAGAGGGTGGTGAGGCACTGGAACAGGTTGCCCAGAGAAGCTGTGGATGCCCCATCCCTGGAAGTGTTCAAGGCCAGGCTGGATGAGGCTCTGAGCAACCTGGTCTAGTGGAAGGTGTCCCTGCCCATGTCAGGGGGGTTGGAACCAGATGGGCTATAAGGTCCCTTCCAACCCAAACCATTCTGTAGTGCTGTGAAAAGGATGATATGTACACTGTTTTTAATGGGTTTATTTTTCTTTGTAGCGGAAGCGATTTTGGAGTGCAGAATGCACACCTTTCCCAGATGAGACACCCCTGCAGCTGAAAAAGTCGCATGTCAGGACATCAGTGTCTGCTACTTCGATTTCCAATGCCTGGCTTAGGCGTGGGGATGGTTTTCAGAGCACTTCAGGGCTGGAGGTAAAATGCTGACTAACTTAATGGTCTAAGAAAGTTGTAAACTGACATTTAAACCAATTTCCATGCTTGAGTGAATTGTAAGATGTTGCCCTTTTTTGTGTGGTTTTCCAATTAACAGCATATTGTAACTGGCAAAGTAGAGAAAAATGGAAAGCAAGGTTACATAAGGGCATTGTCTTAACTTGTTAGTGTAATTTTTGGAGCGTACGTTAATATGCTGTGTTCTAGATAGCACTTATTTGGAAGATTTCAGTAATACGCTGAGGGATACAGAAGTATTTTGATGTTTGAGATGAGAGTACTGCGTTTCGAGAAAAATATGAAACAAAAAGGCTATTTTGCATCTGAAGATTTTTTTTTTTGCTAGATCTGGAAAGTATGTTTGTAATAATGATTTCACTGCAGAAAATCCTGCTTTTAGATGACCCTGCAGATGTGGATCTTGGTGCACATGCACTTTTGGATGAGATATCAAATTATGCTTAATTTTTTTGTGCATGTTGTTCATGAGCAGAGATGCTCAGCCAGCTGTGTGTGAGAAGTTCTTTGTTGAAAATAGTCTTCAACCAAGTTGCTTTTCTGTTTCTTGTACTGAGCAGTCAGTGTTGCATGGCCTGTAGGATTTTATAAATCAGAGACAGGGCCGCTGAGTGCTTCTTTCTGTAACCTTTGAATAGGGCACATGCTCCATCAAGCGTGCTTTTCCTGCCCACGTTTGACATTTTAGTGCTGAAAATACTGGCTCTTGTTCTTTGCAAGGTCAGATGTCATTCCTTTCATAGTCACGGTAAGTTGGTATTTTTCCAAAGCAATGAAAATTCAGCTTTTACATTACTGTTCCAGTGCTTTATTGCCTCACTCATTATATCACAGTGTAGTAGAAGATAGAAAAACTAAATTGAAATTGTGCTACAAAGTTTTGGTGGATGAATAACAGCAGTTTTGAGTATATTACTACATGTTAAAATCGTCTTTGTCTTGGTGATTAAATCTATCTGCCTCTCTTTAATATAGCCCCTGAGACCTAGTGATAAGAAATCCAGGATTAAGAAGCATCTTGGACCACTGTTGACATCCGCTGAAAGCGCAGCAGGTACGTTACAAGTATTTCATGGTAGCGTGGTCAGAAGATTGTCGCTTTGTTTTGCCCTTTGTCCAGGTAGAGGTTGGCTCAATGCTGGTTGCTTTCTTCTTCTGTTACTGTAACCAGCAGCTTATTTTGCTACGAGACACTGTTCTGATGCTGTTGTGACTGGGCTCCTCTCTCCACCTTGAGTGCCAGAAATGCATTCTGCAAAGCTGCGAGCACTTCAGCTATTGCTCTTAACAGATGAAAGAAACATAGCTAATGCTGTGTGTGCTGCGTGTTCTAGCAGGGACTAGATATTTAAATTCTTCATGTTTTTAAGAGGAGGGAATGAAAAACAACCCTTAGCTGTCTAGATAGAGGGTAAAATTATTCTCTCTTCTGCTAGAGACAGACAAACAGGCATGAGAGAAAACATGTACTTTGTAAGTATGAGCAACAAATGGAAAACCATAATTTTGTCAACTTCCTGCTTTCAGTCTTCCAGATGTACCTGATTCTGTTAATACTGTGATTAAAAAAAAAAAAACCAACAACCTCTAGGCATAAAGAGGACTTTTCAACTCCCTTTATTTCTTTACTTTGAGTCTGGAGGAAAGACAGAGGTGGCAGTGACTTCTCCAGTTTTTGTGTTTCTACTTGCTCCAGCAGCTGTGCTGCTTCTGTTGGAGTTAAGTAGGTGTCCTGTTGGGCACCTTTTGTGTATCTTTTGGGGTTCAAAATCAGGCTTTTCTAGATTTCTGAGAAGAATCTCTGTTGCAGGAGGAGATGTGGTTGTCTTCTAGGCCCAACTACCTAATTCCAAATCCCCAGTAATTGTCTAATTCCCATTTACCTAAAAAGCTTTAGTAGTGGTAGGAAATAGAAAGTTCTGCATTCTTATGATTGCTAATTCTGTATGCTCTGTACTAAGCATTAAGACTTTTCTCTTTGCTTTTGTTATTAAAAATGATGGAGAAAGGTATTTTGAGTTTAAATGTCTTGGTCAAAAACATAACAGCTATACTTTGTTACTCCTGAAAAGTTTAAAATCTCTTTCACTCAGGACAAAACCGCAGAGTAACCTCTACTGATGGAATACTTTTGTTCATCTGTTACTCATTGTATAAACTCAGAGATATCCCAAACCCAGAATTCTAAAGACAGTCTTTATTTAAACAGTTAGCATTTTAAAAGGGCACATGCTGGAGCATTAGGGCTGCATGTCATTACTAGTCCTCACTTTACTGAAGGACAGTGTGATAGCCTCGTTGTATAAAATGAAGTGTTAGCATTTATTTTCACTTGGGTTCTCCACAATAAAGCGTGTATGTATAAGAACTACGTGTGAGTTAATGCTCCAGTATTAATCTTTTTTTTTCCACTTCAGAAATAATGTAGTTAAATTTAAAATACTTAAAAGATTAACATTACATTTCTGTAACCATCTAACAATTTACAATTTTTTTAATAGGATCTGCTGCAAGCTTTAAGGAAGCTGAGGACATAATATGGACCTCTAGTGGTAGTGATTTTTCAGATGATGAAAATAGAACATTGCTTCCAAGGTTGCACAGCACAAAAAGTCATGCTTCCAAAATAGATGACTCGCCTAGCAGACAAGATCTACTGGTAGAGGACAGAAGTAGTGATGGTAAGTTAAAATGCAAGCAGATGTGTCAAACCTTCTGTCAACTTCAAGTGCTATAATGAAAATGAGATTGTCCTGACAAAATGACATGGTGTAATCCTTTTTTCCGTTAAATCAGTTGGAGGTTTTTTTTAATCTGTTTCATCTGAGTATAGAATAAGCTCTTAGTATAAATTATGTACAAAAAAATTTAAACCCTGGAGTGAAGGAGCAGAGTTGGGCAGATCATACAGCATTGAGTAAAGCATGTCAGTTCATTTCAACTTATTACAGTTAATTTGTACCATTTCCTTCTCTGAGCTGCGGTACAGATACTCGGACTGTGAACAGCTTTCTCTGCCCACCCTGTTCTACTGGTGATATTGCTGTCTGTATCTACTGACTAGATGTGGCAGACTTTGCAGCTGCAGATAGCATCATGTTCTGTGGCTTGATTTTTACATTTCTGTACACAGTATTGTTTCCTTTCTCAGCTGTAGTGTGAGAACAACCATGAGTTTTGTTCTTAGGGCTTGCTTTCTAATGCATGGTACAGGAGCTGACAGAGGAGAGACAAAGTGATTAGGAAGTGTGGCTGAAAACAGGCAAATCTTTACATGTGTTCTTTATTGTATGTGAACCTGTTGGAGTGAGACCAGAGGAGGCCATGAAGATGCTCAGAGAGCTGGAGCACCTCTGCTGTGGGGACAGGCTGAGAGAGTTGGGCTTCTTCAGCCTGGAGAAGAGAAGGCTCCGGGGAGACCTTATAGCACCTTCCAGTACCTGAAAGGCCTACAAGAATGCTTTGAGAGGAACCTTTTTACAAGGGCCTGTAGTGACAGGACAAGGGGTAACGGGTTTAAATTGAAAGTGGGGAGGTTTAGATTGGATATCAGGAATACGTTCTTCCCAGAGAGGGTGGTGAGGCACTGGAGCAGGTTGCCCAGAGAAGCTGTGGATGCCCCATCCCTGGAAGTGTTCAAGGCCAGGCTGGATGAGGCTTTGAGCAACCTGGTCTAGTGGAAGGTGTCCCTGCCCATGGCAGGGGGGGTGGAACTAGATGGTCTTTAAGGTTCCTTCCCACCCAAACCATCCTGTGATTCTATCGGTGTTAATTAGGGTAATGTGTAATTTGCATGATAACATGTTAGGGATTATCTTCAATGTGGAAAATGAATCACGTTAGCTTTGTATACTTCAGCTGGATCTGGCGTATTACAGCTAGACTGCACATCCCAGGTGTCTGACAAAGTGTTCATACGTCACTGAGTTGAGCATGAATTGACTGTTTTACTTTTTGTGTGCAACTGGTTAAATATGCTCTTGAGTTTTAAAACAAAAAATTAAAATATTCCACCTTTCATCCATATTTTTGTCATTGATTTGACACTGCCATTGATATATCTGATGGTCGCCTTTTGTAATTCCTAGTAATTTTCTTTCCTTCTTTTTGAAGTGACTGTCCACTTTCTAGACTGCAAGCTAATGCTCACCAGGAATCTTTGTAACCTCCCATTAATAGCATTCTATTGCACTTGTCTCCTGCAAGAATGCTCTGCGGGTTTTAATCTTTAATTCTCTTTTTGTAACAGGCAGTACACAAACTTATTTTTACTTTTGTGAAATAGCAACATTTGGTTTCTCTGTGTAAGTGAAGAAGCCCTGATGTATTATGTATCTGCTTGAAGGTCTTGAGGAAATCTAATAATTTCCTGTTTTTCTTCTGAACCCAAAAATATATTGAAAGCAGTGGGGAGTAAAATAACTGTAATTTCCATGCTTTTTCAAGTAACCTTCATCTACACTAATTATAATATTGTACAGATGTACCTGTGTGTGCATATATAGGTACAGTTGTAAGTATGGGGATAATAGCTGAGAAAGGGCATGTCACTCTTAAAAATACTTTCTCTGAAGTTTACCTTCAGAGCCAGTGTTAGTACTTGAGCATGAGAAGATAAACCCAGTTGGCTTGTGTTTTATTAAGGAATGTATATGGCTGTCACGAGTTGCACGCAGCTTGCCACGGAGCTGACCTCTTTTGCTACCTGCTCACTGATGACTGTTTAAAATTTTCTGATGAAGCTTTCTCACAGTTAGAAACAGAAATCCATTCATGTGCCTGAAAAAGCAGGCAGCACCGGGGCTGCGTGTTTGTTTGTCTGGGTGACTTCAGAGTTTTGAAATTCCATGAAGAAACTAGGGATTTAGACTATAGTAGCACTGCCAAGTCCAGAAGCTACTGCCCCAGTTCCATGGATCTGTATAGGTAGATGCCTGGAGTGTTCTGCATGTGCTTGCTTTCTCTGCTGCCTCTCCCCTGTATGTGACTTTTGGTGTTAGAAATGTGACATTTACTAAACCAAAAAAATGAGACCAGAAAATCTTTCATCCCTCCTCCTCTGAACATGCTCATTTATACAAAATACAATGAAATTCTTCCTCTGAGTACCTTGTGGCACCTGGACCTGAAGGGCGGTGAGGCTGCTACGCCAGCTCAGGCTTCCACCGCCTTCAGGAGATCCTTGGGGGTATGAGTGGACTCTGGTCATGAGGATGGTGGAAGAACAGGTCTGCATGTCCTCTGCATCGCATTGTTTATTGCCATTTTGTTGTGGCCTTTTTTTTTAATTTTTCCCTTTTCTTGTGTCTGTTTCTATTAATTTGTCCTGAACAATATGATGTGCTGTCTGATGTACTTAGGGATGCGATTTGCAGACCTGTGTATTTAGCCATGTTGTTTGAAGAGGTGACCATTTCAATTAGCTTTTCCATTTCTCTGTGAGGGTTACCACTGATAGCAGATGTTAACTTACATCACATATTCAGCTGTTCCAGGTCACTGTCTGAGGTATTTGCTTAGAACAGTTAATTCTGAACAAGCGCACTTGAAAAATCCAACACAACTGGGCGAAAAAAAACCACCCCTAACTAAACCAGAGGAAAACTAGTGATAGCTAAAATAAAAAAATCTACCTACCTAAACAGTTAAATATACACTGAAATTTTTTCTTTTGGTATGTAATTTTTATATCTTCGCAGAATATTGTCTGCTAGTAGGATTTAACTTTTCTGAGAGACAGGATTACAAAATAGTGAAACATAAAGATCAGTTGGACATCTGTAAAAAAACAACACTGCATCTTTTTCCTCAAGTTTGAGATAACTAGTATTAGTCTGACTTCATGCTTATTAAATAATACATGATGATTAAGAAACTCTTCTAACAAATACTTTCTTTTAGACGAATTGGAGTTCATTGATTGGGAGAAGGATAGCGATTCCACTGTTAGGTGTGATGGATCAGAAAAAGATGACAGCTCACTGGAGATATCAGACTCGGACTCTTGCACAAATCTTAATTCTCTGACCGTCAGAGAGGAGAATGATGAGCTTCGTAAGGTGAGAAACTGTTTCGAGTTTAAGAAAGTAAAAAGCTTCTCCTATAATTATGGAGTTTATTCATATTTGATTGTATTTAATTTGGAGGAACATGAAGTTTTTGCTTACCTCATCCCTTCAGAAGGAATTCTGTACACGGGAATTTGAAGGCGTTTTCTCTGACTGCCAAACCTCAAAACCAAGCAGTGCCCCACACCTAGAGTGTGGCAGTGTGGTCACTGAGTCATGGGATGACCGAGTTGGGAAGGTGCCTCTGGACATCATGCAGTTGAACCCCTCTGCTCAAAGCAGGGTCAGCTGGAGCCCCTCACTCAGGGGCATGTCTGGTTGGATTGTATCTCCAAGGATGGAGACTCCAGTCTCTTTGGGTAACCTGTGCCGGTGCCTGGTCACCATCCCAGTACAGATGTTTGTTCTTACATTTAAATGGATTTTTTTGTGTTTCAATGTGTATGCAAAAAGGTGATCCAAGGGGGTAGGTTTCTCACCAGAAATGCCATGATCTGGATTCTCTGTCGCCCCTGGCTGCCTTTAGCAAGCTGCTGTCCAAATTTCCTGCCTAATGTGGTAGGGGAGGCTGTTACCTATTTCTTTTCAGTACTTTGGGACCTCGACTGTATAAAATCCAGGTGTTAGGAACAGAGTGTCTTCTGAGAGTGATGAGACACAGGACCGATCACAGGGCTCCCTGTATCACTGAAAAGTGATGAGGATTGAGGAGCTCGGGGAAGGGGCAGCTGTAAATACTGAATCATGCCAGCTGAGACTTGGTAGTTTGATTTTTATTTATGAAGTTGCATTTTGTAAGCAAAAAAAGACTGCATGCGTTATCAAGTATAGAACAGGTGGCCGAAATTATGATCTTTTAGTGTCTTCGAAATCATTTCACTGTATTAAGACTTCAGATATGATGCTATCGTCGGCAGAGGTGAACTTTAACCCCTGGTGCTGGAGGCTGGCTGCATCTGCTAGTGCCTCGGCAGCTTTCCGGGATTCAGGGGAGAGGCCGAGAGCGGGCTACCCAGCCCCCTGGGGCTGGCACATGAAGGCAGATTGGCGGCACTGGGCTTTGCCTGGCGTGGGGGAGCCCGGGGAGAGCTCGGAGGAGCCTGGCGAGGGGCAGCTGGGGAGACTTCAGCTGGACGAGGACTGTGCGGCGGAGCGCCGGGAGGGGCCTGGGGAGCCTGGCTCGGGCAGC